>NW_022196905.1:158934393-158942164 GCF_008632895.1 Mastomys coucha | reverse complement strand
TTCTGTTGGTGATGCTTGCATCTATGACTCCTGATTTCTTTCCTAGGTTTTGTATCTCCAGGGTTGTCGCTCTTTTTGATTTCTTTATTATTTCTATTTCCATTTTTAGATTCTGGATGGTTTCTCTCATTTCCTTCACCTGTTTGATTGTGTTTTCCTGTAGTTCTTTAAGGAATTTTTGTGTTTCCTCTTTAAGAGCTTCTAGTTCTTTACCTGTGTTCTCCTGTAATTCTTTGAGGGTGCTATTTATGTCTTTCTTAAGGTCCTGTATCATCATCCTGATAAGTGATTTTAGATCTGAATCTTGCTTTTCCGGTGTGATGGTGTGTCCAGGACTTACTATAGTGGAAGAATTGGGTTTTGATGATGGCAAGTGACCTTGGTTTGTGTTGTTTATTTTCTTACGCTTGCCCCCCCCCCCGCCATCTGGTTAACTCTAGTGCTATCTGCCCTTGCTAAATCTGACTGGAGCCTGTCCTTCCTGTGATCCTGGTTGTGTCAGAACTCCTCAGAGTCAAGCTGTCTCTGTGATCCTGTGACTCTGGGATCCTGTGATCCTGGGCTTGTTAGATTACCTGGGAGTGTGGCTTTCTCTGTGAGTTGTGGGACCGTCTGCAAATCTTGTGCCCAAGGTCTGCTCAGAACACTAACCCAGACAGACCGGAAGTAACCGGAGTCACTGGGCTGGTGGAGTTCCTGTGTGCCTGGTCCTGCTGGTCCCAGTTACTCCCAGTGTTGGGACAGATGTTGGTTCCTGCTTACCTCTGATCCTGGGTGTGTCAGAGCACCTGGGAGTGGAGCTTCCTCTGGGTGTTGTGGCATTTCATTCTCTTTTTTCCAGTTGTGTTCATTTCTATCCTGGGTCTCTGGCTATCCAGGCAGTGTCAATGTGAGTCCCTCATGGAGTGGATTATAAATTAGACCAGTCATGGGTTAGCCACTCCCACAAGTTCTGTACCATCATTGCCCCAGCACAGCTTGCAGGCAGGACAGATTGTAAGCAGAAGGTTTTATGGCTGGGTTGATGCCTGAGCCACACTGCTAGGAGGATTGTCAATTATAGGAGATGGCCAGTTTCAGTTCTGTATCCCCTCTTACTAGGAGGCTTTGCTAGAGTCACTCATCAGTGGATATCCTTGGGAGTCCTGCTCATTTTGGCAGCTCCTAGAGACCACTTCTGCTTGATCATAATCTTGCCGGTTCCAGCATCATGAGGGAACAAATCCTTGCTCATGAGTTCCAGTCCCCAGTGGGACACGGGGAGACACATCTGCTCTACAGCAGGCTCTGGGGTGTAGACTCCCACTCTGCCCCTGCGTGAGAGGAAAGTCTCCTGGACTGTTAACTCAGAGCCGAAGGTGTGATGTTCTTATGAACGCCAGGGTGCTCTGGGTCACGCTCAGAGGAAAAGATAACCAAAATCCTTAAAAGCCACAACCAGTGTCACCCCTATGACTGAAATTATGAACAAAAGTCACCCAAGAAACCTAGGAAGAACACTATGAACCTGTTAAACAAGGCAGTCATTTAAGAGATGCAGAAATCAGTTTTGATGGCCATGAGTTTTATCAGACAGTCTTGGATAAAGGATCACTTACTTTTGGAGGGAAAGAAGGATAAAGATTCATAAATGGTTTCTGATGGAGCCAAACAGTGAACAACTCCTGTGCTTTGTAGAATTAAGCAAAATGATGTCAAGCTTAGAAAAAGTTCCAAAAAAAAAAAAAAATTAAGGAACTGGAAAGATTGTGGGAGTGGCTTGTCAGAAAGAATCATTTTGAATGGTTTGTCATTGGCCAGTGTTTATACAAAATGCATTTTTCTAAGTTTTTCTTTTGTTTCTTTTTTTAAAATGCATTTCAAAACAACTCACTGCAAATAAATCCTAAGTAGAAACCATGATGAAAGGTGGGAGTTATGACACATGCCTTTAATGACAGCAGGGGATGATAGCATATACCTTTAATGCCAGCATTTGGGAGGCAGATGCAGGAGAATCTTTGTGAGTTCAAGGCTAGATAGATCTACATATAGAATTCCAGGATATCCAGGCCTAAATAGAGAGACCCTATCCCCAAAAGAACAGGAGTTGGGGGGCGGAGGGTGAAGGAAGAGAGGGAGAGAAGAAGAGAGGGAGAGGGAAAGGGAGAGAGGGGATCTTAATGTAAACATGTACTGAATTTGGACCCAAAGTTTCCTTTGTTCTTAACTTCAATGAAAAAACAAAGCAGAAGAGCAAGGAAAAAAAAAAGACATTCTACATCACTGCAGCCAACCCGAGAGTCCATTTGTAAATCCTGGACATTGCCTCTGGGGTCTCCTGGGTGACAGAACAATTGTGGAGGAGGATGGGCACATGGCCCGTTCTGATCATGACTACCAACTTGCTTTGTTCACATGCTCCCTGTCACTAAAGATTATCAAATTGGAGAATCCATAATGAAAGTTTCTGTGTTATTGCCAAACATTTTGGGGGTCCTTGTTTAATCATCTCCCTTCTTGTTTTACTAATAAACTCATTTATTTTTTTGTAAAACTCCCATAATGAAAACCTGGAGGAAGCAAGTATGCATCGATATTTACTTTGTTGATTAATATTTTACCACGTTTGACAGACGCCATTAAAACACTCCCTTTTCCTTCCTGGATAGTCAAGCTTAGGGAGCTGGCTTTCGGATACTCTGCTCTCTTCAGAACTTTCTGGAGACTTTGACTACTGCAAGTTTGTGAGTATTCCTTCCTGCATCATTGTTCACCTCACTTAAGGAAAGAGCAGGCCGGAGCAGAGCTAGTGAGCACTTCAGTTCTCCAGGTCAGCCTCCTGCTTTATATTCAGAACACAGTAGAAACTGGCTTCAGACGTAATCACGTCCCTAAACCTCCCTATTCTAATTCGTTTCTCGACACGGAAAGTGACTGAATGCTCTGCTACCTAGAGGAACAGAGCCTAGAGTTAGCAAGCTACTAACACAAAGCAAACAAAATCTTGGAAACTACTCTGTCCCTGTTGCACTGAGATACGGGGACAGCATTGAAGACTGCCCTCTGCTGGTCGCTCTAGTGGGTGTTTTCCAACCATGCTCCAGAGGCTTTTAACTGGACTACAGGGGTCCGTCATCAAGGTCTGAGACAGCATAGAGGTTTGTTCACACTAGAATATACATTTCCCCTCAAAAATCTTCCGGGGCAGCGTTCCATGGCCACTGGATGAAAAACAAAAGGGGGAGATGAAGTGCCAGGAATCCAAATTCTCACTAGCAGGAATACATTCCTCTGAACAGTGAAAGACAAGATCAGTAGCGTGAAGGGTTCTAATCCCATAAACAACGAGGACCTCCGATGTCAACTGTAAGGACCCCAGAAAGGTTGCAGAACTTATCCCAGGACCTTCGCAGTGCCCCAATGCTAGCGCTTCTAATGTGGTACCCAGAAATTTATGCCTGCTCTTCTCTTTCACTTGGGATGAATGATTCACAGCCAGTGTACTGAATTTGGCTATGGCTGGTGTTACCAAGACAAAGTGCTGAAAGCCAGCAGCTATTTGGGACATGACTCTGGGAAAACTCTTAATTTTAAGAAAGGCAGGCAGACTGGGAAGGAATCCAGCGACCAGCCAACACTGAAGAGCTATTCCAGTTGTCTTTCCTGCTTTTTAATAGAATTATTTTCTTACCTGAAATTGGGTCTTATGTAAGGTCTACTCGTGGACACCAAGCCCTCAGGCTCTTCACTCTGTGCCCTTGCTAACTACTTGCTGCAGAAGTGCATCTCATTGTTGATGAAATAGCCAATGCCCTCCACACTTTCCTGGGTGCACTCCACGTTGCTCTAGAATGCCTCCTTACATTCTGGTCCCTAACCAATTAGCAGAGTGTCACTTGACGCTCATAGAACCTGTTTTTAAGTATCTGTACAATATACTATTCCTATGTAATTCCTATTCCACATTTTTCTGAAAGTATGCTAGCTCCCAGGTCAATAGGCTAGACTGCTCATTTGTCAGCTGTGTTTCCTGATCTGCAGGGCTTTGGGGCTGTTTTGTCTTTGTCAAACTCCAGAGTTTGGTCCATCACAGCTCTGCAGGCAAGCTAGGTCCTGGGATTCCTTCATTTTCTCCTTTCTGTGGGGCTGTGGTTAGGTGCTATTTTTCAATCGATCTTGAGAGACCAAACCTATACCCAAAGCATTCTGTCACAGAATAGCTATGTGAGTACTATTCTTGAACTCGCGCACAAGACTGGAATCCCCCTATAATTGGAATGCTGTGAAGTGTTAACATTAAACTCACTCACAAAACTGGAATCCCTCATAATTGCAACAAAGTGTCCCTGTGCTTAAGGAGCCTCTCACCCTCTCTGTAGTCTATGTTTCTAGTTTCTGTTAGAATGACAAAGCCAATGGGCCTTTATGGCAGCTGGCCTGAGAAGAGGCAGAAGCAGTGAGGATGGGCCCCGCTCTGCTTCCTTACCCTACCTGCTTCACAGTAAAGACAGGCCTTTGCCTCTGTCAAGAAGAAAAACAAATATCTTGTTACATAATAGCAGATATCAAAATATATTTCTTTGAATGCTGCTCATATAATTTTAATAACTCGAGCTTAAATAGAACCATTGTGTTCCTGTGACAACTGAAACATCAAATGATTCTAGCATAATCTCTTCCTTTATTCTTACAGAATAAAGTTCTTATATAAAAAAAAAGCTTATTCTGAGGCCAAGGAGATAAATTATTTATACAGTTTGTTCTAATTTATTATCTTAGATCAGAAATGGCTCTCAATGATGGCTTACCACTGTGCTTCTGAGTGGCAACAGAGCTATCATTCCGGAGTCATTTCAAGTCCGTGCGATTTGGCCCCTAAGTCTCCGTGATGTTGTTTCCTTTTTAAAAACTTGAGTCTGTAGCCTAGAACATTGCTCATTTCCTCACACCGCTGACTCCACATACATGTTACGCAGACACTGAATCCATTATGAAGCAAGAGGATTTAGAAAAAAAAATTCACATTTATTTATGTACTAAGACAGCATCATAGTGTTTGATACTGGGGAATCTGGTTAAAATAAAACAGGAATGAGAGAGACGTTTTATTTACTCAAGGCCCCTACTGCCAAGCCTAAGGGTCTGAGTTGGATTCTTATGTTCTCAAGAGAAAGAGAAAGTGGATTCCTATAATTGTCCCATGACCTCCTTCATGTGTGGTGGCATATGCATATGCCCATATACCTGTGTGTGCATGCTTGAGTGTGTGTGGGTACACACACACACACACACACACACACACACACACACATATATATATATATATATATATATATATATATATATATATATATCACACAAAACAGCAAGTCTGCATCATGATAAGCAGCAATCATTCTAAAGTGTGGAGGTGACAAATAAGGGCTTAACGCACTTGTGTGGATAGCCAGAGGTGATTTTTTTATCAGCAACATGTTTTACAATTAAATGTGAAGTTTTGTGGAGGAAAACTGATCTGTCACATGTAGAGTTGACATCTTCAGCTGAAGAGAAGCGAATGGATCCACATTCAACACTAGTAGGAAAAGCAGTAACGCAGGGTACTGATGAGCACAAGGTCTACCAGCGGTCCTTCTATCCCATCCTTGTGAAATGCCCAGACAGAAGCTTGAGCCAAAATCATCCTCAGAACATCTCATATTATGCCTTCCTTCCATGGCCTCCCCACAGAGATGCTGATACTGCTGAATACTGCCTGGCCTCTGAGGGTTTCCTTTGAAATTTGGGCTGAGACTTCTATGTACCGACAGTTTTTTGGGTTCTTCATCTCTGTGTCCTGTGAACAACACTGAAGTCTGACACCAGCTCAGGTTACTACCTAGGCTGTGGTACCAGTGGCCATTGAGTGCAGGATGGCTAAATATTTCCTAGGTATTCTTGTACAACCAAAGTACCCCAGGGCTCTATTCTCTAAGCAATTCCTTTCAGGTGAGGTAGTCTTCACACCCTTTACCTAATGGTTGGCGGGGCTTGTCAGATTTCACACGGATTTTCCAACACCTTTCCTGTCATCCGAATGACAGCCACCCAGCACTCCTCAATTGGCAGTCCTGAGCAGGAGTTATTTATGTCCTTCTTAAAGTCCCCTATCATCATTATGAGATGTGATTTTAAATCAGAGCCTTGCTTTACTGGTGTGTTGGGGTATCCAGGGCTCACTGTGGTGGGAGAACTGGTTTCTGATGATGCCAAGTAGATTTGGTTTCTGTTGTTTATGTTCTTGCCTCTTGCCATCTGGTTGTCTCTTGTGTTAGCTGGTCTTGCTATCTCTGACTGTGGCTTGTCCCTCCTGCAAGCCTGTGTGTCAGTACTCCTGGGAGATCAGTTCTCTCTGGGAGGAATTTGGATATGGAGAGCTGTGGCACAGGGTCAGCTCCGGGGTGCAGCCAAACTGGAAGGATCCTGTCCTTGGCTGTTCCTTGGTTCCTGTGTCCTGATGTCTCTGGGCGGGTCCCTATTGGGCCAGGATTTTGAGCAGAAGTGGTGGTCTTACCTGTGCTCACAGGTGTGTTGACACTCCTAGGAGACCAGCTCTCCTCCCACGGTACTTGGGTATGGAGTGCTGCGTAAGCAGGAATTCCTATGACGCCTCATCACGGAGCACAGGATCAAAGCTCTAGGTTACTTTCATGGGTGCTCTGTGTGGCCAGCCCATCCAATAGGAGGCGCTGTAGGTTTTGTAGAGGGCCAA
Organism: Mastomys coucha; assembly: GCF_008632895.1. Lineage (NCBI taxonomy): Eukaryota > Metazoa > Chordata > Mammalia > Rodentia > Muridae > Mastomys > Mastomys coucha. Next base: position 158,935,431 of record NW_022196905.1, on the reverse strand, counting down.
GATGTCGTCTGTGTTCAAAGTTCTATCTCTGACTGGTTTGTCTTTCCTCCTCCTCCTCAGGACTGTTTACTTCCTAAGATAAAAAGTTGGTTTCTATGACCTGAAATAGTCCTTCCATTTTTCAATGTTCTGTAGCCTTGCTAAGGGAGAATTCAAGATGAATTAGAGTGCTTTTTGCCATTTTAACAGAACTTTGTAGTGTCAAAAATCAAGTCACCTAGAAGCTCCCAGATGCACTCAAATTTATTTAACAAATTATAATTTAGTCAGTGCCTCAGAATAAGCAGTTATAAATGACACACTCTGCAGCTCGTTTTTCATCTCGGCACACTGAATTAATGCATCTCTTATTGCTCTAGGCTAGTGGGTTTTTTTCTTCTTCTTCTTCCTCTTCTTTCGGTAGCCCTCTTGTGTGGTTTCATCACACCCATGGTTTAATCTGCTGCCAGGCAAGTGCTTTATTTCTTCTTTTCACAGACGCTAAGGTAAAGAAAGAATAAAGATGTAGATTGCTGGATGATTGTCAGTCACCCTGAGCAGGGGTGGGCATGTCAGTTAGAAGAGGAGAATCTTAATGGAAGAACAAGGCATCTCCTTTAGATATATTCACTGCAGGGTGAATATAGCAAAGAAGAAAGTGTTGCTTTCAATACTTCTTTGGTCAGTCTGACTTGGCTGATCTGAATTAACACTGGCGTCATTAATGTTGTTCATTGGTGTTACTCAGACATTTATTATAATGAACAAGTCCTGAGTAAGACATCAGCATTCCCAGCCTTGACCTCAACACTGACACTTTAAGGGACAAAATGTGCAATTATGTCATGGCTCTTGCACCAGTGGCTCTGTCTGCCACGCTCCATCCCCTTGACGCCTGATTTTTGTTATTATTCTGTCATTGGCCATGTTAAAAGCAATACTAAAATTAGCCAGGGATCTGTTTCGCTGTCCCCACTCTTCAGCAGCTAAGCTCCTCACTTCTATTTGTGTGTATAAAGAAGTAACAGAGGGCTGCAGGTGGAACACAAGTTACTGCCA
>NW_022196905.1:158929986-158934383 GCF_008632895.1 Mastomys coucha | reverse complement strand
TTTCACTCATTATCAGTTCCCCAAGTCCTACTCTGTGTAAACAGTACCTACCTGCTCCCAAGGTCCCGATAGGGCTGAAAGAACAGAAGGGCCAGAGCAGAATTTACTCAGACACCTTCAGCTAAGCAACAGGGAGAAAAGAAATTCTACCCCATCTGTGAAGAAAGCCATCAGACTCCCTCACTAAAGGGTTTCATGAATTATTCTTTTTTTATTAGATATTTTCTTATTTCATATGATATCTCCTTTCCCAGTTTCCCCTCTGAAAAAAAAGAAAAACTAAACTAAACTAAAATAAAATAAAAACAAGGAAAAAAATGCTATTCTCTTCCCCTTCCCTCTACTTACCAACCCACCCTCTCCTGCTTCCTGGCCCTGGCATTCCCCTACACTGGGGCATTAAACCTTCACAGGGCCAAGGGCCTCTCTTCCCATTGACAACTGACTAGGCCATCCTCTGCTACATAATGCTGCTGGAACCATTAGTCCCAACTCTTTGGTTGGTGGTTTAGTCCCTGGGAGCTCTGGGAGTACTAGTTAGTTCATATTGTTGTTTGTCCTAAGGGGTTGCAAACCCTTCAGCTCCTTGGGTCCTTTCTCTAGCTCCTTCATTGGGGACCATGTACTCAGTCCAATGGATGGCTGTGAGCCTCTACTTCTGTATTAGTCAGGCACTGTCAGAGCCTCTCGGGAGACAGCTATATCAGGCTCCTGTCAGCCAGCACTTGCTGGCATCCACAATAGTGTCTGGGTTTGATGACTGATTATGAGAAGGATTCCCAGGTGGAGCAGTCTCTGGATTGTCCTTCCTTCAGTCTCTGCTCCATACATTGCCTCTGCAACTACTTCTATGTGTATTTTGTTCCCCCTTTTAAGAAGGAACAAAAGACCCACACTTTGGTCTTCCTTCTTCCTGAGTTTCTTGTGGTTTGTGGATTGTACTTTGTATATTCTGATCTTCTGGGCTAGTATCCACTTATCAGAGAGTGATAAATGTGTTCCATGTGATACCATGTGTATTCTTTTGTGATTGGGTTACCTCACTCAGGATGATATTCCCCAGATCCATCCATTTCCCAAAGAATTTCATAAATTCATTGTTTTTAATAACTGAATAGTATTCCATTGTGTAGATGTAACACATTTTCTGTATCCATTCCTCTGTTGAGGGACATCTGGTTGTTCCTAGTTTCTGGCTGTTATAAGTAAGGCTGCTATGAACATAATGGAGCATGTGTCCTTATTACATGTTGGAGCATCTTCTGGGTATATGCACAGGAGTGGTATAGCTGGGTCCTCTGGTAGTACTATGTCCAATTTCTTTTCTTTTTTTTTATTAGATGTTTTCTTATTTACAATATCTCCTTTCCTAGGTTACCCTCAAAAAAAAAGAAAAAGAAGAAAATAAAAAAATAAAAACTAAAACAATCTCCTGTTCCCTCCACAACTTCCCCTGCTCACCATCCCACTCCCTCCTGCTTACTGGCCCTGGCATTCCCCTACACTGGGGCATAGAACCTTCACCAGGCCAAGGTCCTCTTCTCCCATTGATGACCGGCTTAGCCATCCTCTGCTATACGCATGCTGCTGGAGCCATGAGTCCCCCCATGTGTACACTTTGGTTGGAGTTTTAGTCCCTGGGATCTCTGAGGGTACTAGTTAGTTCATATTGTTGTTCCTCCTAAGGGGCTACAAACCCTTCAGCTCCTTGGGTCCTTTCTCTAGATCCTTCATTGGGGACCCTGTACTCAGTCCAGTGGATGGCTGTGAGCCTCTACTTCTGTATTAGTTGGGTACTGTCATAGCCTCTCAGGAGCAAGCACCATTTGTTGAAAATGCTATTTTTTTCCCACTGTATGGTTTTAGCTCCTTTGTCAAAGATCAAGTGACTATAGGTGTGTGGGTTCATTTCTGGGTCTTCAGTCCTATTCCACTGACCCACCTGCCTGTCACTGTACCAATACCATACAGTTTTTATCACAATTGCTCTGTAGTATAGCTTAAGGTCTGGGATGGTGATTCCACCAGTGGTTCTTTTGTTGTTGAGAATAATTTTTACTATCCTAGGTTTTTTGTTATTCCAGATGAATTTGCAAATTACTCTAAGTCTGTGAAGAATTGAGTTGGAATTTTGATGGGGACTGCATTGAATCTGTACATTGCTTTCGGCAAGATGGTTGTTTTTACTATATTAATCCTGCCAATCCATGAGCATTGGAGATCTTTCCATCTTCTGACATCTTAGATTTCCTTCTTCAGAGACTTGAAGTTCTTGCATACAGATCTTTCACTTGCTTAGTTAGAGTATAAAAACCAAGGTATTTTATATTATTTGTGACTATTGTGAAGAGTGTTGTTTCCCTAATTTCTCTTTCTCAGCCTGTTTATCCTTTGTGTATAGGAAGGCTTCTGATTTGCTTGAGTAAAGTTTATATCCAGCTACACTGCTGAAGTTGTTTATCAGGTTTAGGAGCTCTCTGGTGGAATTTTTGGGGTCACTTAAGTATACTAGCATATCATCAGCAAATAGTGATATTTTGATTTCTTCCTTTCCAATTCGTATCCCTTTGATCTCATTTTGTTTTCTAATTGGTCTGGCTAGGACTTCAAGTACAATATTGAATAGGAAGGGAGAGAGTGGGCAGCCTTGTATAGTCCCTGATTTTAGTGGGATTGCTTCAAGTTTCTCTCCATTTGTTTGATGTGGGCTACTGGTTTGCTGTATATTGCTTTTATTATGTTTAATTATGGGCCTTGAATTCCTGATCATTCCAAGACTTTTATCATGAAGGGATGTTGGATTTTGTTCACTGCTTTTTCAGCATCTAAAGAGATGATCATATGTTTTTTTTTTCCTTTGAGTTTGTTTATATAGTGAATTACGCCGATGGATTTCTGTATATTGAACCATCCTGCATCCCTGGAATGAAGCCTACTTGATCATGATGAATGATCGTTTTGATGTGTTCTTGGATTTATTGAGTATTTTTGCATCGATATTCATAAGGGAAATTGGTCTGAAGTTTTCTTTCTTTGTTAGGTCTTTGTGTGGTTTAAGTATAAGAGTAATTGTGGCTTCATAGAACAAATTGGGTAGAGTACCTTCTGTTTCTATTTTGTGGAATAATTTGAGTATTGGTATTAGGTCTTCTTTGAAGGGCTGACAAAACTCTGCACTAAATCCATCTGGTCCTGGGCTCTTTTTGGTTGGGAGACTATTAATGACTGTTTCTATTTCATTAGTAGCTATGGGACTGTTTAGATCATTTATCTGATCTTGATTTAACTTTGGTATCTGGCATCTGTCCAGAAATTGTCCATTTTATCCAGGTTTTCCAGTTTTGTTAAGTATAGGCTTTTGTAGTAGGATTTCATGATTTTTTTTTTATTTCCTCAGTATCTGTTGTTATGCCTCCCTTTTCATTTCAGATCTTGTTAATTAGGAAACTGTCTCTGTGCCCTCTAGTTAGTCAGGCTAAGAGTTTATCTATTTTGTTGATTTTCTCAAAGAACCAGCTCCTGGTTTGGTTGATTCTTTGTACAGTTCTTTTTGTTTCTATTTGGTTGATTTAAGCCTGAGTTTGATTATTTCCTGCCTTCGACTCCTCTTGGGTGAATTTGCTTCTTTTTGTTCTAGTGCTTTCAGATGTGCTGTGAGATTGCTGGTGTATGCTCTCTCCAGTTTGTTTTTCGAGGCACTTACAGCTATGAGTTTTCCTCTTAGGACTGCTTTCATGTCCCATAAGTTTGGGTATGTTGTGGCTTCATTTTCATTAAACTCTAGAAAGTCTTTAATTTCTTTCTTTATTTCTTCCTTGACCAAGTTATCATTGAGTAGAGTATTGTTGAGCTTCCATGTGTATGTGGGCTTTCTGTTGATTATGTTGTTATTGAGGAGCAGATTTAGTCCATGGTGATATGATAGGATGCAAAGAATTATTTCAGTCTTCTTGTATCTTTTGAAGCCTGATTTGTGGCCAATTACATGGTCAATTTTGGAGAAGGTACCATGGAGAAGGTAGATAAAAAGTTCTATAGATATCTATTAAATCCATCTGTTTCATAACTTCTGTTAGTCTCACTGTGTCTTTGTGTAGTTTCTGTTTCCATGATCTGTCTATTGCAGAGAGTGGGGTGTTGAAATCTCCCACTATTATTGTGTGGTGCAATACGTGCTTTGAGCTTTAGTAAAGTTTCTTTTATAAATATAGATGCCCTTTCATTTAGAGCATAGAGGTTCAGAACTGAAAGTTCATCTTTAACACCTTTCATAAGTATGAAGTGTCCCTCCTTATCTTTTTTGATCACCTTATGTTGGAAGTCGATTTTATTCTCTTCAGGAAAATTTCCCCTGTGCCTATTTGCTCGAGGTTCTTCCCCACTTTCTCTTCTATTAG
>NW_022196905.1:158901726-158929727 GCF_008632895.1 Mastomys coucha | reverse complement strand
AAGTTCTTTCTTCAGAGACTTGAAGTTCTTGTCAAAGAGATCTTTTACTTGCTTAGTTAGAGTTACTCTGAGGTATTCGATATTACAATGGCTACTCCAGTTTGTTTCTTGGGTCCATTAGCTTGGAAAATTGTTTTCCAGCCTTTTATTCTGAGGTAGTGTCTGTCTTTGTCACTGAGGTGGGTTTCCTGTATGCAATAAAATGTTGGGTCCTGTTTATGTACCCAATCTGATAACCTATGTTTTTTATTTGGGGATTGAGTCCATTGATATTAATAGATATTAAGGAAAAGAAATTGTTGCTTCCTGTTATTTTTGTTGTTATAGTTGGAATTCTGTTCATTGTGCTATCTTCTTTTAGTTTTCTTAGAAGATTACTTTCTTGCTTTTTCTAGGATGTAGTTTCCCTCCTTGTGTTGGAGTTTTCCATTTATTATCCTTAGAAGGTGTGTATTTGTGGAAAGATAATTGTGTAAATTTTGTTTTGTCGTGGAATACTTTGGTTTCTCCATCTATGGTGATTGAGAGTTTTACTGGGTATAGTAGCCTGGGCTAGCATGTGTATTCTCTTAGGGTCTGTATGAATCAGCCCAGGATCTTCTGGTTTTCATAGTCTCTGGCAAGAAGTCTGGTGTAATTCTTATTGGCTTGCCTTTATATGTTACTTGACCTTTTTCCCTCATTGTTTTTAGTATTCTTTTTTCATTTTGTGCATTTGATATTTTGACTATTATGTGGTGGGAAGCATTTCTTTTCTGGTGCCATCTATTTGGAGTTCTATAGGCTTCTTGCATGTTCATGGGCATCACTTTCTTTAGGTTAGGGAAGTTTTCTTCTATAATTTTGTTGAAGATATTTACTGGCCCTTTAAGTTAGAAGTCTTCACTGTCTTCTATACCTATTATCCTTAGGTTTGGTCTTCTCATTGTGTCCTGGATTTCCTGGATGTTTTGGGTTAGGAACGTTTTGCATTATGCATTTTCTTTGACTGTTGTGTCAATGTTTTTTATGGTATCTTCTGCACCTGAGATTCTCTCTTCTGTCTCTTGTATTCTGTTGGTGATGTTTGCATCTATGGTTCCTGACTTCTCTCCTAGGATTTCTATCTCCAGAGTTGTCTCTCTTTTTGATTTCTTAACTGTTTCTACTTCCATTTTTAGGGCCTGGATGGTTTTGCTCAATTCCTTCTCCTGTTAGGTTGTGCTTTCCTGTAATTTTTTAAGGGATTTTTGTGTTTCTACTTTAAGGACTTCTGCTTGTTTACTCATGTTCTCCTGTAATTCTTTAAGGGATTTTTGTGTTTCCTCTTTATGGGCTTGTACCTGTTTATCTGTGTTCTCCTGTATTTCTTTAAGGGAGTTATTCATATCCTTCTTAAATTCCTCTAGCACCATCATGAGATATGATTTTAGATCCAAATCTTGCTTTTCCCATGTTTTGGGGTATCCAGGACTTGCTGTGGTGGTAGTACTAGGTTCTGATGATGCCAAGTAATCTTGGTTTCTGTTGGTAAGATTTTTGCATTTGCCTTTCGCCATCTTCTGATCTCTGGTGTTAGATGTTCTTGCTGTCTTTGTCTGGAGCTTGTTCCTCCTGTGGGTCTGTAAGTCTGTGTCAGCACTTCTGGGAGATCAGCTCTCCTTGGTAAGACCTGTTCACAGAGGGCTGTGGAAAGGCAATCCCTCTTGAGTCCTGGGGTCATTCTCTGGCCACAAGCTCTCTGCTTGTGGGGAAGGGGCAGAATAGCTATAGATCCACTGTCCCTCCTAGGTGTAGATGCAGGTAGAAAGGATCACATGAATTATTCTATAGCTTCAAGAACAGTTATCTTTTAATGCTATGTAAAAACTACAAAAGAGCAAGCTAGAAAAAAAATCCAGCCAGATGTGGAGGTGAGGTAAGGGTGCAGACCATGAACCTCCATCTCTTACTGAGTTTAGCTGCTGGTGGCTGTTAAAAGTGGAAGAGTAAATGCTCTTCACAGAAGTGGCCTCTTAGGATGCCCATGCTCCAGAGATGGTCCTACATCTATAAACAACTCCATGGTTTAAGGAGAAAGGATCTAAGTTGGGGAGGTGGGATAGGAGCACAGTAAGGGGAGGCTGGGAAGAGTTGAAGGGAGATAGAGGTGGATATGATAAAACACACTGTATACATCCTCAAGGAATTAATTTAAAATGTTAAGAAAAGGAAGTGTCACCAGGGCATCAACAGTAAGAAAACAGCTATGCAGATTTTAAGTTTATTGTTGGTTGTATTTTCTTTACTGTAGTTTTGCAGGTAGTTTTCATATTAATTAAAATTCCTCCTTGACAGTATAATACATGTATAGAAATGCATTGCAGCGGCTCTTTCTCTTTGGTTTTATAATTTAATTGAACCAGGGCTGTTTTGAAATGTCTTTGGAGCCTAGTGCCTAGTGGGTCTCAAAAAGACAATGTCTCTTCCTCTTTAAAAATCTACTAGCAGCCAATGATTCATAGACAGGACAGAAGTCCCATGAGCCCTCCGCCATCCATAACTGACTGTTAACAGGGCCAATCTTGTTTATGATTACAACAGCTGTCCCATGGCCAGAAAGAGGTATTCCTCAGGTCCCCTCCCCATCTCTCAACTCTTGTATTCCTTCTGCTCTCTCCTCTTCAGTGTCCTCTGAGCTTTAGGGAAAACAGCAAGGTGTCATTTTTAAGGCTGAGATTCGAACCCCCGTGTATTCCCAGCACATTTTCTTCCCAAGCTGTTTTTGTTCATGGTGTTTATCACAGCAATGGAAAGAAAACTACTATAAGGCTCTTGGGGGTTAGGGTTTGCTTTGCATTATTTTATGGTCCTGAGGACTGAACCTAGCATGTAGCTAGCTCCCCATGCACGGTGAGTGCTTTACCACTAAGCTACATCATCAGACCTTTTCCTTTTTCATTTGAAGTAGTCTCTCACTAAGTTGTTCAGGCTGGCTCTAAACACACTTGACAGCCAAGTCAGGTCTTGAACTTGTGATTTTCCTTCCTCAGCTGCCCAGGTATCTGAGATTAACGTTGTGTGTCACCACTCTTGGCTCTAGCTCTTTCAATGAATTATTTCCAAGGTGAGAAAAAGAATGTGTCCATATGCACAGTTGGAAGCACAGAGCTGGACCATGGTCATCAGTGGGCGAGTTGTTTGAATAGATTTCACAATGCATTGTTGAATGCAGTGGCTTGTAACTTCTGAGTCACAACCACTTTGAGAGTCACAGGACCCTTTCATAGGGGTTGTACATCAGATATCTTGAATATCAGATGTTTACATTATGATTCATAACACTAGCAAAATTGTAGTTATGAAGTGGTAATGAAAATAATTTTATGGTTGGGAGTCACCTCGACATAAGTAACTACATTAAAATTTCATGGCATTAAGGAGGTTGAGAACCACTGTTGTAAGGCAAATAATCTGTGATGCCAATGGTTAACAAAAACAGTATCATGTCAGTGACCAAAGTGTTATCTCTTTTAAACATGTGTGAGTTCTTCACTTGAGACTAAGAGTGGGCGTTGAAATCTATTTCAGCTATTCTTTTCCAGTTATAAAAGACAAGCCATCTTCTGTCTGGAAGTATCACTTTAAATTCCCTATCAAACTATACCTTTTATGGCAGGGAAGCATACATTTGATGCTATTAAATGGTTGGGTTATGAGGATGAATATGCAACATATTTTAGTGGCACATTTCTATACAGTTTACACACAAACACTGACATACACAAGCCACACATACATGCACACACACACACATGATTACAAAAGGCACGTGTGTGGCAAAGCTGATGTTTCATAATCACTCATCTTACATAAATGCTCGGCTGCTTTTGTTCTCTTTCCACCGAAGCCTATTTCTGACTTGGTAATGTAAAGTCCCTAACCATATGAGCTCTCAGGACACGGGTGCTTTAGCATTTTGCATTCACAATGGGCAGAAAATACCTGAGAACAATGGAAGCAAAATTGAAATGAGAACAATCAACACAAACCCAAGAAATCAATATCACATCTGAACCCAAAATTGCACATCCATTTCATCTCACAAATGCTCCACTTTCCTTGCCTTCGGAGGAGCACGAAGCAGGGTGATCGTGAGAAATCTGTTAGACATCTAGTACTATATAGACGGCTACTTTAAATATCTTTTTCTCACAAAGGGGCATTTGGAGAAGTTCTTTGCTTAGAATAATTATTTTTATATGTTAGAATTTATCTTTTTTAATTCGTATCTGTGAATCCATTCCCTACTTAAGATGCCGAAGAGGAAATTTAGATGGAGTTTATGAGGTTTACAAAAAGCTGGCTAAATTTACATCCGTCATAAATATATTTCATAAAAGTTAGAAGTTGTTTGGCGTTATGAGTAAGCAGCGTGTGGATTGGAATTCTAAATCATCATTTATCAAAACAGAAAACATCACCCAGAAAGCTAAGCACTCTCTCTTATAAGTCAAGCAAATTAGACTATCTATGACCCTTTGTGCCCCCAAGCTCCCATGTGAGCTTCAGGACAGCAATGCATGGCTCTACTGAGCTCTCTGTGTTGGGTTTGAAATAAAGGGGGATCAGACAGGAGAATTAAGCACACAGTAAAAATGTGTACATCAAGTACACCTGTTTGACAATTTGGTAGGTCCCATTATCAGCGTTTTTCTCAGCACACCTTGAAATCAAAGTCCCCTCTTAAAAACAGTACAGCCCACGCTAATGCTCTGTTCCTTGTACACTTTCTATTTGTAGAAAGCTTTGTATATATTCAGGTAGGAGAGAACCAACAAGCCCTCTGAATTTTAACTGAATACTGATCAAAGGACTTGGCTACTTCATCTCTACAGCCTTGCTCTGTCAGTGCCTTATGACATCACACAGAGTGTGAATGTGATGTCCTCACAGAAACAAACCATGCCAGCTTCTGCTTGCCCTCCCTCACAGAAACAAACCATGCCAGCTCCTGCAGCCTGCCACCCAGACCTTCTGAAACACCAAAGGCATTACCTCTTGTCAGTTGATTCTTAAAACTGTGGAGTGCTTTATTCATGCATTACAGTTTGACTTAAGTTTGCAAATTTTCTTGAAAAGGTTTTAGCGTCTTATCCTAAAAGAGTCCACTCCACTCCCACCCTACACAGTGTCAAAGTAGTATGCAGAGATTTTCTATTAAAAATGACACAATGGTATATAAAGCTCCCTTAAGGTACGGACAAGAACCTCCAAGTTAAATTCAAGTTACAGTAGTGGATACATGCCTCCCAGGTTCTAAATTCTCTTTAGTGGGTGTCTTAGTCAGGGTTTCTATTCCTACACAAACATCATGACCAAGAAGCAAGTCGGAGAGGAAAGGGTTTATTCAGCTTACTTCCACATTGCTGTTGATCACCAAAGGAATTCAGGACTGGAATTCATGCAGGGCAGGAAGTAGGAGCTGATGCAGAGGCCATGGAGGGATGTTCCTTACTGGCTTGCTTCCCCTGGCTTGTCCAGCTTGCTTTCCTATAGAACCCAAGACTCCCAGCCCAGGGATGGCACCACCCTCAAAGGGTCCTCCACCCTTGATCACCAACTGAGAAAATGTCTTAAAGCTGGACCTCACGGACGCATTTCCTCAACTGAAACTCCCTTCTCTGTGATAACTACAGCTTGTGTCAAGTTGACACAAAACCAGCCAGTACAGTGGGTGGTTTTCAATGGAACACTGAGAGTATATTTCTAATGCATTGTCTAAAACTATGCTTCCAATGTAGAAGAAGCTCTGTCTATCGGAGAACAGAAAGGTTGCTCTCATTTGTTCTTCTTGTACACAGTTTCAAACATGGGAGGGGCTGAGGTTGGTAACAAACATCTGTTAGAATAAATGGACTTAGTTTGCAGCAGAAATCATGACTCTACAATGTAGCTCATAACCTCCGTGACTGTAAAACTTTACATTTGGTTGCTATACACTTAGAGTGTCACACCATTGTGTGTATAGTTCCAAATGTGCAGATAATGGATTATGAAGCTCAAGTGCAGATTGATGCCCAGTAAAGCACATCGCTACAGACCTTGCGATCAAGGCACACATAGAAGCAGAACGGTGAAGAATCCCCAATGCCCCGGTGTAGTTTTCTGTTTCAGGAATGTTACCCCATTACTTGATGTTCACTCTTCGAAAGTTTTTAAATAAAGTAAGTATGCATACTACTGTGAGATCATAGAGGCTGAGGACTTATTCTACAGACTGCAGAGCCCCAAACAGAAGGGCTGTAGGCAGGACCAGTGACTACTGCTCACCTACCACACTAACCAGGCTCTTTGTTCTTCTGGATGGTCCAATCAAGAAATGTCCTTAGGGCTTTGTAAACATGGGCCTCAGCCATAAATACTAGAAAACACAGTGTCTTCTAGCCTGGCCAATAAATTTTTCACCCATTTCTTAAAGGCACAACACCTGGCCCTTCCCTAACCTTACTTTCCTACTCACAAAGGACTATAAAAGAGTGGGCTCTACTCTCCTTAGGCAGGCCAGAAACTTACTTAGACCCCCATCATGCTGTCTGTCTGCCTGTCTGTCTATCCATCTGCTTTCTGGCATTTACAATGATATAGCTCTTGCCTAAAGGATGACTCAACTCAGAGCTCTCTTCAAGAGCCCAGTTTCTCCTCTCAAACCCTAACAATGACTTTAGTTTTAATTTTTAACAGATTGCCCTTTTTTGGAGAGCCAATGCCTTGCTCTTTATGCCTTACTCAGCTTGTGTTCTTATAGAGCTCAGCACCACCAGCCCAGGGATGGCCCCGCACACAATGGGCTAGTGTGTGGGCCCCACTGATCACTAATTAACATGATGCCTTACAGGCTTGCCTACAGCTATGGAGATATTTTCTTAATTGAGGTTCCTGTCTCTGAGATGTGCTTTAACTTGTGTCAAACTGACATACTTCTATCCAGCATACTCCCTTTGATACCTGTGTCAGCACAGACGTGTATTTGCCATGACGGTGCTGTTGACCGTGTTTGTGTGTCCTGTCGAGCCCTTCTGCTCAATCTGGCAGTTTCTCAGTTTGCAGCTACATATGCACATCAGAGCTTGGTTGTGTGCTGGAGGCCAGCCACCCTTTCTAACAGGTATGTAACAGGATCTGCTTTAATCTCTTAACCTGTAGTACTTTTCAAATGATACCTCTTCTTAATTTCCTATGTAAGACAAAAAGGAATTATCAAATGTGAAAGTTCTGTCTCAAAAGTCCATCTTGCCTATGTAGAAATGGAATTTGATTATTTATATATATGAAAGCGGTTAATACCCTCTCCATTTCATCCATTCTTCAGTATGATTTACATAAAAGCAAAACATTATGTTCCATCTACAAGATATAATAAACACCCTAAGAAAATTTAATGAAAAATGTATATTCCTATCATCATGTGATAATTGCTGAACTAACTGGTAAAGTCATCTTCTCCCTTTCCTTTTAACACATCTTTGCAGCTGATACTTGTTGAGACTTGACGATTTATAAGTCATGCTAAACATCATAGGAATTACTTGACAGAAATTCAATTTGAGTTTAAAATAGTTCAAACTAGGCTTATATAATGTATTACCAGAACAATAAAGATTATAAGTTAGGTCCCTATCTTCTTTGACCTTCAAAATGATGCATGCCGTCACAGGGATTATAAATCTCAGCGTCTGTGGGGAAGGCCTGCATAAATCAAAGGGTGGAGTCAGAGTTCATAAAGTTCCCTTCTCTGTACAGTATCATGAGAGAAGGGGATAACATTTTTCACAGAGACCAACACATACCTGAGAAAATGATTTTAAACATTCTGTCTGGCCAATGGTTCTAGGAGAGCCGAAGAAGAACAAGAATGGAAACCGAGGAAGTGGGAAGAGACAGGGAGACAGACAACAGGGAGAAAAACTGCAGGAGAAGAGAGAGAAAATGAGGGGGGGACAGGAGTGAGACAGAGGCTGCTTCTAGCCACTCAGAAAACATTGGCATCAGTCCGCTAACGCCTATGGCATCCCCCTGCCTCCAGGCTAGGCATCTCCACAGCGTTGTCTCCCTGTTACTTTGTTGCTCAAACTCCACCTTTCATCCCACCCCACCCCCATTGCTTCTCTGGTGCTTTTAATAAACCAGCAGAAACATGAATGAAATATCCATTTTTGATACCTATCATGGCCCCCTTTCTCCTATGTGCCTTTTTTTGGTTTGATGCTATGATAAATTGCATAAATTGACTCTGATGCTCAGATCTAGGATCCTGGCATCCGACTGCCCCGTGTGACATTAAAGAAACAAGCACGTGCCTTGTGGTCCAACCACAGTGGTCTTCTAGTCACCTGCTGCTAGATGGCTCACTAACAGTATGAGGAAGCTACAAACACTTCAGTACAGCTTGCTCTCCTGACTTCAGTGGTTACACCAGACCGCACTGAGACAACAGAATGCCAGTGTCAGCCCTGAGCACCAGCAGCACTTCTAAGGAGACTTCTTCTTTACCAGACTATATGAAGAAAATTAAGGCCCAAATCTGTTATCTGGGATAAAATCTGGAACTGATCAGCTTGTATTCTTGTCTCAAATATCCCTCTCCCTCCTGCATAGGTGTATGTATGGGGGGGGGCTGTATGTGAGTGTGGGCATGCTGGCAAGAATTTGATGGATGTGGGTGTGTGGAGACCAAAGGTTGACCTCAAATGTCATCATCAATTGCTCTCCACCTGGCTAGCAAGTTCAAGGCATCCCTTTGTGTCCACCCCTATCACTGGAATTACAAATATGCTATCTTTTTACATGTGTACCAGAGATCTGAACATAGGTCCTCATACTTGCAAGGCAAGCCCTTTACTGGATGAGTGGTGTATCCAGACCTCAAAGTATTTCTTATAAATATCAAGACAGTGATAAATTACAGGGCAAGCTCCAAGATGAAGCCACAGGTTAAACCTGGACGTCATGTACAGCTCTGTGTCCTTAAGTATGTCTGCAAGCCTCGCTGGCTGGTGGAAGCTTCTCATCTGTTCTAGACCCTGTGAATGTATATCTGAGTCTGGATCAATGGTTGTAGAATTGGAAAGAGCAATAGGGGATGGTGGTAAGCTCTAAGGCTTAGTTCTACTCAAAGATGCATAGAACTCATAGAGACAGGCTTCCTGGAATAGAATAGTGTGTGTGTCTCCCGTGAGCAGCCAGCAGCAAAGATCAAGCAGAGAAGGCCCTACAGCAGGAACATGGAGGATTTGCTTCAGAGATACCAGCCTCTTTGAGTTTCCCTTGTTTTATTTTGGGTGTTTACTTACCTTGTATCTCTAGGAAGGTTTTCTGGGCACAGAACTGGGAACTGTCCCAGTTCCCAAACATCTGATCCAGCAGATACAATGACCTTTTATAAGTTTTATTGGTGATAAACCCATCTTTCATTAAGTGGTGTATTGTCAGTCATTGTTCCTAAAATTCCAGTAGTGTTTCCAGTCAATTTGATGATGTGCAGAACACAAGCTGATCTATCCAGGCTTTCAAAGCCGGTGAAACATAGAGTTGCATTGACTGCAGCATGAATACTTACTCTCATCAATGCAATACACCCTTAATTATGTTTTCTGGTTTTAAATGACCTGTTTAATGTTCTTTTTAAAGACCAGGTTTATATGGTCTTCTTAGTTATATTTTTGTATCATACTTATAACTTAAAGTCATCTCCATTTTCTACTCCATTTCCCTTCAGATCCCTCTGGCAAAGTTGCTCTGATACGCTTTAACAGCAGGAAGAGTTCAACATATTTCATAAGCCAAAGCCTCTTATATCTAGGCTTTCCTTTAGAGTGCTGTATGCTGTCTTTCAATAAATTCTATTCAGTTTAAAATGTCTGCTTGTTCTCTGCTGAATCTTTTATAAAAAGACACTTAGAAGAATCTTTCCTAATTTCGCAGTGACTAAAATATTTGCTGAATTTTTATAACAAATGAATGTATATATTCAAGCCCTTTGCTCTCTTCTGATTACCCCGGCTGCCTATAGCCACAGAGCTCCAGTTTTCTCTTCCAGTTTGCTTGTCCTCTCAGAAGAGTGACATCTACACACAGGAAGCTGCGCCTATAATTAAACAAAGGAGGAGCTGATGAAATACCACCTCCACACTTCAGTCTTCTACTGAAAAAGGATGTGGGCCGATGCTCACGGAGTAGGTAGCCCCACTCCGTTTCCTAGTGTCAATACTACACGCAGGGAATGGAATGGGAGCCTGGCACTAGGATGAATCTCACATCTCACTGGACAGCTCAGAGCTTCCCTGTGCTAGATAACTTCCTGCAATCCCACGAGTCACAGGATACTAAGCCCATACATTCCTGTGCTTTTTGTCCTCCCTCAGGACACTGTGTGCGAGACCCCAGAACTACCAGATATGTTGGGACTCCAGGTTGGGTGCTGGTGATGAAGTTGTTATATAGGATAGATTATGATTCCATCTTCCATGGACTCCTATTCCAAGGGACTCAGCAGGCAAGTAGATAATGTAACAGGATCTAACGGTTGAATTGTGTGGGAGAGAGAAGGCATCATCGGAAAAAATATGTGACTTATGATTTATTTGGAGACATGGTAGGACTAATGTGCAATTTTAGGTACCCATTGCCTGAAAATACCATAATTTTCTGTTTGTTCCTGACTTCAGTAATTATCAAAGGAGTAATTTCCTGCCCTTATAAATAAAATATACAGTTCCTGTGTTTAAAAAAAGCAGGGGAGAAACCATCAAAGTCAATCAAATGTAGGTGCTTGCCACATCAAGTTCTTGCCACAAAATAAAAGAGAGAGAGAGAGAGAAAGAGAGAGAGAGAGAGAGAGAGAGAGAGAGAGAGAGAGAGAGAGAGACTGAGAGCAAAAGGGAGAGAGACCCAAAGGACTTAAAATTCCAGGCTTTGTTCAGTAAGACCTACTCTTAATCCAAAACCAGGCACAAAACTCCAACTCTAATGTGAACAGGAGGTTGTGTGATGGGAGTGCCATCCTACTGTGTGGTGGACCATCCTACTGTGTGCCAGAGAGGCTGCTCATGTGGAATCATGTCTCTCAAACTCTAGCCTCTTTTGAGTCATATGCGCGCTCTGAACAGAAAGAGCCCATGTGTGCTACCCAGAATGCTGTGCAAAGCTTCATTCAGCAAACTCCATTTCTTTTTGATAACGCAAGAGAGATCCTCACTTTTAATACATATCTTCCCCCAGATTCATTTCTTAAACAAGCACTGTTTGTTGCTGTTATTGTGCCTCATCTATCTGAGTAACAGAGGTGCCTCCTTCTTTTAATCAAGCATGAGGAGTCAGCAAAGACAGCCTTCTCCAGTACTGAAAGGAACTCTGGTACCAGGTGCCGCTCCCATGTTCAATTTCTCAGCAAATAGCTTCAGTTTTCTGAAACTTTAAGTTGTGCAATTTTTTTAAAAATCACTTTAAAAATCACTTCCAACAGCCACTTTAGAGCATCTTACTTCATTACACTCTCCCATCTCTTGCTTCCTGGGCTCACAGCTCTCGCCTCCCATTTCAAGCGCAGCTTCCAACTGAGATCACAGGGCCCTCATCTCCTGAGCAATCAGCTCCAGCTGCCATGGTGGAGCCTTCTAGTCCCCATTCCACTGCCAGAGACATCCCCACTCACTTGGAGGTGACTTTCTCCTGGTTATTTACGCACTGCATTTGAAGAAAGAGAAAAGTCAAGCTTTGCACACGTCGGCTTTGTGGATTACAGGGATGCACACAAACAAGAGCATCAGTATCATGTGTCCGGGTGCACTCTGATGAAGATCAATTAAGATGTTTCCCCACGATGTGGACTGAGCCTATTAGCCTCCCAAGGGCAGAACTGTATGGTTCATATGTGAGCTTTTCCTGTAAAACGGGTAAGGTTGGCATGTGTTGATAATACTCCATATGCATGTTCAGATGATATCATTCTACTCTCTGATTTTTTCTTTTTTAAGGGAACAGCCGCAATTGTTTAAAAAACAGACATGGGTGTCCAATTGTTCTAAGCACTAAACTGACCAAAGCCAGTTTCCATATCAATAACTGTGGCTACAATGAACTGCATATATAGTTTATGTCAGCATCTGGCATCATAAAGATGTGATGTGATTGTGGTAGTGTATGTACAGAGACTGTGGTGCCTGATACATTCAAATTATTGAGAAATGCTGTATTTTGGTAATGTGTTCTATTTAACCCAGGACATAGGACATAAGACAAGGAGACTCCTGTTCAGAGGCAGAAACAGTGGGTGTACTGTTGCCATGGAGATAAGCAGACAGTGATCTGTAAGTGTGGAGATAGTGCCTGCCCCTCTTTCCCTCCACTGGACCCTTAGCTCTTGTAAACAGGGCTGGGGAAATGAGTAGAAGGATAAAGATTCCAATTATGTAGCCATTTTCTGCATGATCCTCCCTGAAACCTCTCACTTACTGTACTGGACTGTGCCAACTGGACACAGCCTGGAGTTATCACAGAGAAGGGAGCTTCAGTTGGGAAAGTGCCTCCATGAGACCCAGCTGTGGGGCATTTTCTCAACTAGTGATCAAGGGGGTAGGGCCCCTTGTGGGTGGTGCCATCCCTGGGCTGGAAGTCTTGGGTTCTATAAGAGAGCAGGCTGAGCAAGCCAGGGGAAGCAAGCCAGTAAGGAACATCTCTCCATGGCCTCTGCGTCAGCTCCTGCTTCCTGACCTGCTTGAGTTCCAGTCCTGACTTCCTTTGGTGATAAACAGCAATGTAGAAGTAAATAAACCCTTTCCTCGCCAACTTGCTTCTTGGTCATGATGTTTGTGCAGGAATAGAACCCCTGACTAAGACACTTACCCTTCCTTGTATACTCTGAGGCCACAGGAAGAACTTCCTAAGCTTTTCCCAAGGACAAGCTTTCCTTTGTCATTTCCTACATGTTTATCTTTTTCTCCTCTTACTCCTCTGTAAAGAAACCAGAGCTCACTACAAGCAAGGCTTCTATTTTTTTTTCCAAGACAAACTTAGCTCTACCTGAAAGTTACCTCTTGGTGTTCAGTTCTCCCTATGCTCCTTCTCTGACACTGAGTCACATCCCTCTCAGCAGTATGGTGCTGCAGTATGGTGACAGTCATGGTGACAGCACTGTGCCCAGTTCAAGTAAGGGAGCTGTCAACATAGTCTGGCCAAGTGACCAAAACCTGGCTTGGAGACTCAACCAGTGTTGTCAACAACTCAATGATGTCAACAACTCAGGAAGCCTGCCAGGTAAGGGTGGGGAGTTAAAGAACACAAACATATAAAGGAAAGAAGCTACCTCCTAACTTTGCATTCATTACTACACCTGAATTCTAAAAGGCTCCATTTTCAACTGATGCCAAAACCACTCAGTGAAAGACTGCTTGATAGCAGGGAATTCATGACACTGGGATCTCACATGGTTAGTGAATTCATCACTGCAGCCAGAAGGTACAGTATTGGGAAAGTGACCTTGACTAGGCCATCAGATGGAAACTCAGGCACGGTGAGCCTCCTGCACAGGCCTGAGCAGAAGAGACACATTACACGGCATCGTTTCTAGAGTTTTCTATCTGAATTTGGTTACGTATCAGCTAAGACACCTATGAAACTATTTTTTAATGCCTTTGGCACAGTGCTTTCCTCCTATGGAAGAACCAATGAAAATCCCTTCAATTTCCTGGGCCATAGAGAACATCTGGAAAACTGGATGCCATGTAATCCCAAAGATGTGTCTTCCCATGGCCAGTTACCAGCTGCCCTAGCTAGCTGTAGTTCCTTTTCTTCCCTAGGAATATATATGCTGTCCTAGAATGATTATTAAAAAGATGAATAATGCCTGTAAGAATGGTTATAATAAAATTCAGGAAAACATTAAGAAGAGAGATGCTGCAATATATACATAAAAAGAACTTGTCAAATACTAGAGTTCATATTTGGATGCAGTTTTGCAAAGCAATAAAATTTGTGTGTGTGCATGTGAAAAACTTATAAAAAGCAAATTGTCCTCATGTTAAGGAATGTCAGAAATCCCAAATGCAAGTTAAGCAAGGGTAGATGCAGAGGTAAAAGTCATTTGACAATGAAGCTCAGCTTGTATGGAGAATGTGATGCTAACTCTTGACTGCCAAATTGACAAGACCTGGAATTAACTGAGAGGCATGCCTCAGGATTGTCCATGAGGCCTTTCCAGGAAGGATTAATGGAGGGGCTGGTTCTTTGCTCCGAGTGGGCAAATGATGGCGCCTTTCAACAGGTGACCCCAGTAGAAAGACGCATGAGCACACACAGCTCTGCCAGCCTTCCTTCACTTCCTGTTGGTAAGGATTTCTGTGCTGTTCACCTTTCTGCTGATATCAGAACCCAGGTCTTCTGCCTTTGACTGTGGACTGAAGATCAACGGCTCTCTCCAGGAATTCTCTGAGCTTTCAGGGTCATATCAGGACTGCAGAGGTGTTCAGGCTCACAGGCTGAAACACTGCTATACCCCAGCCTCTTAAGCATAGAGATGGATGTCAGGACAGGAACTCACACAGGGCAGGAACATGGAGGCAGGTGCTGATGCAGAGGCCATGGAGGGGTGCTGCTTGCTGGATTACTTCCCCTGGCTTGCTCAGCTTGCTTTCTTATAGAAACCAGGAGTACCAGCCCAGGGATGGCACGACCTGGGCTGGGCCCTCCTCCTTTGATCACTAACTGAGAGAATGCCTTATGGCTGGGTCTCATGGAGGCATTTCTTCAAGGGAGGTTCCTTTCTCTGTGACACACAAGGCTAGCCAGACCCTACTTTGCAAACCACTCTATTTATCTCCTTTCTGTGATATCTAACCATCGTGTCTACTCTGTTCCTCTTGAGAATCCTTCATAATATAAATACTTCTTGTTCATTTTAATGTGAAAAGATCATTATCCATTCACCAAGGCAACTGGATCATATACATTTTATATACCCCAGGGTTGTATTTGTAGCAAATTGATTGCATTTGATATCATGTTCCATTGAAATGGAAGATAGAATGAAATGTTATGGCCTTTGCTCTAGTGTACCTTCTGCTGCTATGGCAAAACACCATGACTTGAAGAGGAAAGAGTTTATTTGGCTTCCATGTTTTAGTCCGTCATGGAGCAAAGCAAAGTCAGGAATCTGAGGCAGGAAGCTTGAAACAGAAACTGCAAAGGAACAGTGGCTGGCTCCCAGGCTCTAGGCCAGCTTCCTCATGCAGCCCAGGTCCATCTGCCCAGGAATGGCACATATTAGATGGGCCTTTCATCTGTTAGCCATCAAGTAAAGTCCCCAGAGAAATGTTCACAGGCCAGCCTGTTCCAGATAATTCCCCAACTGGGACTCTCAGGTAACTTGGGCTGTGGCAAGTTGATAGCTGAAGCTGACTGAGAGAATATCTGAACATGTTTTTACATGGTAAAGCAAGAGCCACAAGTGATTAGGATGGGCATCAGATAAGGACATAAGATTTATTAACCATTCTTTTCCAGGAAGGGATCAAGTTAAAATCCAAGGAATAAAACCATAGAATGTCATAAGGAGTAATTGATGTCTCTTTTGTGTGCGTATGTGTTCACAGGTGTCTGTCTGTATGTGTGTACAGGTATATGTGGAGGTTGGCAGTCATTCCTCAGCCACCCACACACAGATCTATTGAGATTCAGGGATGCTGGAGCTCACTATTTAGCTAGACTGTCTTGCCAGAAAGTCCCAAGGATCTGCCTGTCCACATTTCTCTGGGTCTGGGATTGTAGGTGTGTACCAGCATGCCCAGATTACATTTATGGCAGTCATAACTATTGTACAGTATTGAATGTTAAACCAGGAAACCTTGAGATTGGTACAGTTTGCACGTCATTTGCTCATATTACTAGTTCGTGTGTTAATAGAACATTGAAAGATATTTTTGTGTGTCTCTGTTTTTAAAACTGTTTTGGTGTTTTGTTTTTCTAATCCCTAGCTTGGTGGCTAACATCCATTCTTCCGTCGGTGTCTGCTCACTGAGTGAAGCCTTGGGAGCCCCCGCTGCAGACATGTACAGACAAGAGAGAAAAGAGCAAGCCATGCCTTAGCTTCACCATGAAGACTCTTCTGACCTCATCCCCCTTCATCTCTGCAGAGAGCCATACGTGGCTTAAAACTGCAAGACAGAGCTGTCTCCCGAAAGGCTCTGCTAGAGCCTCACAAATACAGATGCAGATGCTCGCAGCCAGCCATTGGACTGAGCACGGGGACACGAATGCAGGAGTTAGAGAAAGGACTCAAAGAGCTGTAGGGGTTTTCAATCCTATAGGAAGAACAACAATACCAACCAACCAGACCCACTCCCACACCCCCAAGAGCTTCCAGAGACTAAAGCACCAACCAAAGGAGAGACACATGGCTCCAGCTGCATATGTAGCAGAGGATGGCCTTATCTGGCATCAGTGGGAGGAGAGGCCCTTGGTCCTGTGAAGGCTTGATACCTCAGTGTAGGGGAATGCTAGGGCGGTGAGGTGGGAGTGGGTGGGTGGGTAGAGGAGCACCTTCATAGAAGGAGAGGGAGGAGGGATGGGAAAGGGGGGTTGTGGAGGGGAAACCGAGAAAGGGGATAACATATGAAATGTAAACAAAATATCCAATTAAAAAAAAACTGCAAGAGCCTGGGCTATTATTTAAATGTATTTTTAAAATAAATAAAACCTTTAGGTGTATTATCATCGGTGGCTTGTCCTCGTGCCAATAAACCATTTGAACCATCATAGGACAATCCAGCTTTATGGTGTTTCCTTTGCTCTTATAGGAATTTAAACAATGAAGTTAAGGAAGAGGTCATAAAGTGTGTTACTTGCAGTTTAGATGCTATTGACTACTGCAGAGCAATAGCTACTGGCTTGCCTGCCTCAGAAGGCAATGCTCGGAAAACTCCAAGGTGAATATTTTGAGAAGTAATATTGGAAAGCTGTCTACCAGTAGGAGGAATTGACTCTGTTAGGAGATATAATAATGACACAAAACAACGGAAATTGTTATTATGAGAGCATTGTGTTATTATGGGAATAAGAGACTAGATATTAATTATTAATAGAAAACATAGATCGCACCTAAGAATGCCATTTTATTCTCCATTTTTTTTGATGCAACTCACAGCAGAGTCTTTATTCTATTCAATCTAGCTCGCTCCCCCCCCCCATGCACCGACGTCATGTGGGGGAAGCCCCACATGTCTATCAGGGAAAGGCTTTATAGTAAACAGAAAGCAGAGAGTATGTGTGCAAGCATCTAATTGGAAAGCTACTTTGGCATTTAACATAATTAGCTGGTGCTGGGAGTCATATCATAAATTTAATTTCTGCTCCCCTCGGCATTGGTAGTCATCAAGCAAGGGGTGGGCGTGTAACCTGGGGTACAGGTTTGTTGGAGGAATAACCTGGAGACGCTAGTCTTGTTGAGGGTGTAACCCGGAAACTCTGGTCTTGTTGGGGATTAGCCTAGAGACTGGAGCTAGGCTCAGGTTTTGTTAGGGGCAACTTGGAAACTAATGCTAGGTACCAGCCTGTTAGTTTACCTAACTTCAAACTTAGGTCAGGTTCTCTAAAATGGAGTCTGAACTTAAAAGTTTGGCCTCTCAGAGGTAACACCACACCCAATATAGGCAGTGCAGGGCATCAACCCAAGGCAAGCATTGGACAAGTGTTCTACCAACTGCATCCTGGCCCTTAAATGCAAAGTTAAAGAATTTAAACTATACTCCGAAATGCCACAAACCTGAAGGGAGAGGGACCACAGCCAAGTCTGAAGAGAAAGGAGGGAGGGAGGGAGGAAAGAAAACAGGAAGCAGGGAAGGATGGGTGGAGGGGAAGAGAAGGGGAGGGGAGGGGAGGAAGGAGCAGAAAAATGGCTTTGTTCTATGACTTAACAAGACAAAAAAACTGTTGAAACAGAAGCATTACTAAGTTCACATTTATTGTGTTAGCCAAATGTATATTTGTTACAAGATCGTCCTGATCTTGTAAAGAGAGTTAAGAGATTTGGGATAACCTTTTTCTTCAACTGCTGTTCTGTCTTAGCACTCGGTTACATTGTAAAGGAGGTAAGGTCAAGTACCTCACTATTTCTCCCATGCTCCACCCAGCAATCTCCTGTTTGCTGTGGTCGTAATGCCAAGCTCTGGCGATTTCTCTTCCCTTGGACATTTCGTCCTGCTCCCGGGCTATCTGGAGGTATTGGAGTGTCTAGTCCTGTTGCCTTTTCCCTTCCTGAGTTCTTTGTTCAGATCCTTCTCTTGGTTGGCTTGGTTCTACTATACAGACGGGAATAGCACAGCTTGCTACGAATCATGCTGTTGCTGGGAAGTCCACACAAGATCCAACCTGCATTTGCCTGTTAGTACAGAGTACTTAGAAGCTCCATAGAGCTACAGCCCTGCCCTGAGTATTTGTAGAGAAGGGATTTCCTCTCTACCTGTGAGCATTTGGGTCCAATGAAACCTGGACAGGGCTCAGGAGGTATTACCCAGAAATCTAAGGGAGGATATTAATTATAGGGTGCTGGTTTTCTGGGCTAAGAGGGCTAAGAGGACAAAAAAAATCTAATATTGTTTTCCTTCTACTTTAAAAATTAAAAAACAAAAAATCTTCCCCAAATACTAAAAGAGAGATTTTTCTTTCACTTGAATAAACCTAAAGAGAGTGGAGCCGACTGCTATGGTGGGCACCTGTGCCAGGATGCCCTGCAAGCCTTCCAGTTCCATTTTGCTCTACTGTCTTGAACAGTCAATGAAAGAGAAAGAAAAGGAACAAAAAAAACCCCTAAAGGCCCAGGGGCTTCTACTTACTTATCATTGAGCAGAGCATGCTCCTGCCTCCTGCCTGCAAAGAATATTGGGTAATGTATTTTTACAGAGTCAAAAGAAAAGCTTTCTTCATGATAACTCATATTTACTCATGGTGGCTATTCCTGGTTGTCCCAGTCTTTTCATTAAAATAAAACAGAGTTTTTCTTGGCATCATTATGGATCTCTAGAAAAAAATAACATAAATGAGCATTATATATTATATATAAATATGTGTTATATTTATAATATATGCGTTATATGTGTTATATTATATATTATATATAAATATGTGTTGTTATATATATAAATATGTGTATATATATTTATATATATGTGTCATATATATAAATATGTTATTTATTTATATGTGTTATATATATTATAATATATACAAATATTATATATTACACATTATATATACAAATATAAATTATACATTTATAACTGTATTCTCAGGGGTATGTGGTCTTGTATAAGTGTTTAAAAGTGAACGACATGATTGAGAAGTGTTTAGAAGAGAACAACATAGTGAACCATACTTCGGTTTCTGTTTTCCTTCTTTTAAATTTCATAGCACATGGAAAGGGGAGGAAGGTGCTTCTAGGGTAAGGGCCTGGGCGCTCCACACTTACTCCTCTTCAGTGTCAGGCCTGCACAGGAAGCTCCATCAGAGTTAAAGAGAAAAGAGGGTTCCTAGTCAGTCTGGGTCTCAGGATAACTCTCAGCATCAGGCAGCACCCAGTGACGATGTCCAAGCAGAGTTAGAACTATCAGGATCAGGCAGCACACAGCGACGATGTCCAAGGAGAGTTAGAACTCTCAGCTTCAGGCAGCACACAGCGATGACCTCCAAGGAGAGTTAGAACTATCAGGATCAGACAACACACAGAGACGACCTCCAAGGAGAGTTAGACTCTCAGGATCAGGCAGCACACAGCGACAACGTCCAAGGAGAGTTAGAACTCTCAGCTTCAGGCAGCACACAGCGAGGACGTCCTAGGAGAGCTAATATTATCCTTGCCTGACATCTTTTCTTTGAAGTGGAGACTTGCAAGTCTCACAGTCAGAGGTTTCTGCCAGAATACAACTTTGTTACAATGTTCTTGAGCTCAGTTACCTCCTCTGACTTGAAATGGACTGTCCTGGGGGAAAAGAGGACTCTCTTAAGATTCATGCAACTAGGACCACTTAGAAAGAACTCAATACTACAGTATAAAACAGTAAAAATAAACTCCATCATTTCAGACTCTCCAATATCTCCTGATGATTTTGTCTTTGAATGATTAGTTACGTAAGTAATTTTGGAGGAATCTTCTGACCCAGCTACATGGGCAGGAAGGGCTAAGAGTGAAAGGTGATGTCATGGGAACCAAAGTATCTGTGGGAATAGATTCAAGGGGCTCCAGCATGCAGTCAGGTTTGGAACTTCTCGGTCTTGTAAAGTGGATGTTAACATCTCATCCACTGTATACGTATGACCAGATGGAGCTCTCAGGTTGAACCTGTGAGCTTAATGTCTCTGCAAGCAATCCCCCCTTCTTTCTTGACTGGCATGGTCACCATGAAAGAGCATACTCCAGGGCTGGGCAATCACCTCTACCTTCTCTACAGTTTTACTGGGAATTCCAAGTCTGAATTGCCCGAGCTACAAGCTGGAGAGTAAAGGTTTTGTGCTGTGGGGGTCTCAGCATCGGTTAGAGATGAAATCACTGACCACCCCAGTGTTGAGCGCTGTGGATCTTCTACTCAGCTCTGACACTGTGCTTAGGTCAGGACCACTGATAGAGGTGGTCAGGGGATGGACATTGTTCACCTTGGTCCAGCAGACCTGGAGAGAAGGGAGGAAGCAGATGTTGAGGAGGAGGACGCAACACGGCCAGAAAGGTTGTCTACCATGAAGAGACACAAGTCTAAAGTCAGGATCCTTTGGTGACTTTTGGTGACATGACTTTCTCTCCTCGGCATATGTATGTCTCTAACAGCTTCTTTAATTCTTTTAGTGAGTGATGTCTGGCTCAAAGTGTTGTAGGGTCTGAATGGCAGAAATATGCACATAGCACATACGCCTGGAAACCCAAGAGGTGCCACACTGCCTCATCAAGTCACGAGAATTTAATCCCAAGGGTGACCATATTTGTTTTTTTACATATCTTTGACACAAAGCCTAGATAGGCTTCTTGATCCTCCTAGGTCTCTTTACAGAATGTTCCATTAGAAGTGTGTCTAGATAGAGGTGAGCTTCTGGACTCTGTCATGCTTCTTTCCTCGTGCCCTGGGAAAAGAGATTTAGAATATTATCACATTATTTAATGCCTTTTAGAATAGAATCTCTTTGTTTTTACATTTGAATTTGTCATACAGTTTTAAATCAGTGAGCCACATAGTGAAGGTAAGTGCTAGGATCGTTAATACAAATGAAGGAACCAGGGTCACAAGGTTTGGCAGGGTAATTGTTCACAAAATTAGACAAAGAGATCCATCATTGATCTAAATATATTGGGAAGTCTCTTCGGAAGGGGAATCAATTTTGACGATTTTAATCGAGGAAACAATCCTAACTGAGGAAGAGCCTGCATAGCTGTGACTTGAACATAGGACAAGACAGTAATAAATCTCTGAAAGAAGGTAAGCCATATGCTTAGACAACAGCTATGTGAGGGTGAGGGCCATCCTTCATCATTGTTTAACATTTAAACACACGCAGCTCTGAATTATTCACTGGCTTGAAACCCCATCATACTCGTGGCCAGGAAACAGATTGCCATTCTGTCGTATTTGACATTACCCATGCATCTCAGTGATGCTTAACTGATCCAGACGACTGATGATTAATATTTAATATTCCATCCCCTATTAGTACTTATGAGGAGTGTTGCAAAGTTAGAAAATAAGAATCCAAAACAGGAGTTCTGCTCAGTGTAGCCGACTGGCAGTTCTGTGGAGGCAGAGAGGGCAGCGGCGTGGCACATGTGCTCGCTCAGAAGTCTGAAGTGTGCTTCAATAACCTGCTGAACTCCAGCAGGAAGAAGAGGAACTTTTGTGGTAAAAATCACTTAATTGACTCCAGCGGGAACACATTGCAAAAGGTGTTGAGGAAGGGCAAGCCTAGAGGGGCTGGAAGAAAGGTCTTTGAAGAAAGCTGGTTTGGTGTGATGCTCTCTACAACACCCACGAATCTGGCAACTGCCTGGCTTAAAATCTTCCCAGGGCTAAAATGGGTTAGTTTTCTCACTGCGGACCACACATGAAGCATGCTCACTGAGTTCAAAGTCAGAGAGTCTCTGAAAAAATACTGAAAGATGTTCTGAGCTAAAGGAACTTGCTGAGCCAGAGCCAGCTTGGAACCCCGGCTCAGGGACTGACCTGGTTCCCAGGGCAACAAGGAATATGCAGCTTGCCTATGCAAATGCTTGCCATGCCTGCTGTGTTGTCCCTGGTGGCTGGTTGTACCCACCGCGCTGCTAAAGCAATGGTGGGCAGCTGCAGGGGCATGGCGCTGAGGCAGAAAGCAGGCGATGTGGTTCGCATGAGAAATGAGCCTGTAGACTCATCTTCTTGAACACTTAGTACTGGGCTGGTGTTTGCAAAGTTTATGGAATCTTTAAGAGGTAGAGACTTGCTGGGGATGTGATTGGGGAAGGGTATTATGGTTTTCTAGACTAGTTCTGCTCTCTCTCTCTCTCTCTCTCTCTCTCTCTCTCTCTCTCTCTTTCTGTCTCTGTCTCTGTCTGGCTAGAAATGTAGAAACAGACTTCAAGAATATCCTCAGCTGTGTGGATGAAGAATTATATTGGAAAACACCCTCAGGGTTAAGAATGAAGCCAAAGAGGAAATTGGGAAATATAGACAACTTGTTGAACTAAAAGAAAACAATCAGAGGACATTACCTGATCAAAGGGCATTACCAAACCAGTTGGAAGCCACTGTCCCTGACCTCTGAGAACATCATGGCCCTGAGGTCACTATGTCACCAAGATCTGAGGTCAGCAAAATGCTGTTCATAAAAAAACAAGGGAGTAGGGAGGAAAGCGGAAAGTCTGAGTAGCAATAAGGTTGTTCGTCTTGGGATCTGCCCCTGTTTTTCAATATAAATTCTTTCTCCCCTTACAAGGAGGCTCAGATAACATGGATGATCTGCTCAGTAGGAAACTGTGGTTAGCTTGAAAATATAAAAACCATGCCAGCTTTGCACATGCTGATGTAGAACTATCCAGTGTGAAGGGCAGCCCCAGCCCAATGTAAATATTGAGCAACCGTGCTGGGCACCAAATTTATAGCTAATTGTCAATAAATTTTATGACTGGTATCTGATTCCATCTGCTAGAACTTTCAAGGAAGGCTGAGCATCCAGTATGCGAATTTTCTTTACACCTACAAATCTTCCAAAAATCTAAATCAGATAAAATATTTATGTTGGAAAAATTAGCATCAGGGAGAATCCCTGTAAGTGTGAATACACCTGACACCTGTGAGTGTGAATACACCTGACACCTGTGAGTGTGAATACACCTGACACCTGTGAGTGTGAATACACCTGACACCTGTGAGTGTGAATACACCTGACATTTCCAGTACTTGGGCCTGAATAAAGAATGCAAAATATGCATTACTAATTTATGCTGATCTCATGTGGAAGTCATAATGTCTCAGACACATTGGGTAAAGTATAATATACTGTGAAGACTTACCTCACCTGTTCCTGAAGTTTTCAGTATGGCTAGCAGTGAGTTGAACGCCATTCACATGCATCATGATGTTGCCCTCGTTAACGCTGGGAGTAGAATATCAAAAGCTAACGTTCCTCTGGTCATGCTTCTTAAAAAATAACTTGGCAAATTCACCATGCCTATTGTAACCCATGATCCTTTCTTGTGGGTGTTAAAACACACATATCTCAAAGGCAGAGCCTCTGTCCAGTGAGTGGTTAAAAATCCCGACACAGGACCTCATTTTTTTTTTTAATGGGAATTTTGTGACAGGAGTTCACACTCAACTGACAGTGACAGAGGTGCCTGCTCTGTGCTTAGCTTACAGGTTGAGACTTCCTGCCACACATCCTTTCCAGACATTGTAACATTACAGGACTGGAGCTGGGACAGTTACCTCATATCTTTATCTGTCACACAGGAGAGAAGGCAGGGCTCAGACTCCTCTCTGTTCTTTTTAACTCCAGATCTTCATCCAAAGACTGTCCCAAGTTGCTGTTCAAAAATGATTGGTTAAGTAAAACTAGCTTTGAGCTCCCTGCCTGTGCTGTACACTTATAAGGCCATGTCTAGTCTTGAGAGCAAATGCATAGAAACTTCAAGCTACAGGAATTGGTGACACTTGATCAATGAAGCTTAGAACAGGGTTCATTAAAGGGCTACAAAAGAAGGCTACTTTCTTGTCTCGCCATTTTGACCTTTAATCACACGTTGTACCGACACAATGTTTCTCTTTATCCAGCTCATACTTTGTTGGCACTTCTGAGTAGCAAATGCAATGTACAATTTCAGGAGCAGGTGTTTGTGGTGCATTCACAGGCTCTTCTAAGACACTGTTTCTTTCCCCAGCTTCTTCCCAAGCTAAAGTCACTATACCTGCCCAGAAGGTACAGATGTGGCTCCTCAAGCCAGCCACACAGTTGCTAAGCACTCAAGAGAGGAACTTCTATGTCACATTTGAAAAGTATAGCTTTATTTATTATGTAGTCAAAATACTAAAGTTTTGGAAGAAATGGTAGGACGAAAGTAGAAGAGAAGAAAATTTCTCACATGGAATAAATATGGCCATTCTAAATTGACAAAGCAATCACACCTAGAGTACAAGGACTGCCAGCTGACCACGCACTGCCCACAGCTGACTGCAAACCAGCTACACACTCAGACCAGCTCCCAACACTCCTGTCGGGATGGAGAGTGGCCTGGGGGTGGCCTGCTGACTCATAACTGCCACCTGCCCACACTTCTGCCGCTTTAGGCTATTCCCATACAGCAGGCCCTTCCCTCTTCCTGCAGAAATCCCTGCTTAACTCAGGGTGATCCTTTGCATGATTCTATTCTACATCCTTGCCAGCACTGACAGGTTCAGAGTATGTTTTATTTCAAATGCATTGTTATTTGATTTATCATTGTATGTGTTGCTTGAGAATTCCACAGATGAATGGAAAATGTTAGGATCAAGTCAGCCCCCTTTCTCTCCCCTTTCAGTTTTGTCTCGTCGTTTTAACTTCCCAAATTCCTTCATATCCTTTTTTTTTTTAACCCACTGAATTTAGCACTGCAGGTATATGTGTGGATATTTCGGAGGCTGCATTCTCACACTCATTTTTTTTCTCCCCCAGGACCCGTCATTCCTCAGCGAGGGATGGGATTTTGTGATTCTCTCCCCATGCATACTGGACTTTTTGTCTGGCTTGGTCTTGTGTGGGTCCCAGCTACACCCTTGGGTAGGCCCTAGGGAAGAACCTGCTACCATTATTCTGTTAAGTGAACAAAATAATAACCTGTCCCCAAAGTTCTTATTTTTATACATAGATTAGTGAATCTCTCAACCCTCCTTTTGCAATAGATGGAGATTAATATAGGGACCCACAGCAGGTCAGTGTGTAGCGAGGCTGTGGAGTGATCCGTCCCAAATGCACCATTTATATCTTTATCACCCCTCTTTGAAACATGAAGGGACCATTACAGAAGAGGGGTGGGAGACTGGAAGAGTCAGAGGTGGCGGTAGACTGATGAGGCAGCATCTTCTGGACCCCACAGCACCGCTGTGCTCACCCTCGTGCAGAGTTTCTGAGTTTTGACTAGGGACTGTGGCTCTACTATAAGAAGCTTTTTAGAACTTATATCGAGGATACAGGAGTCCTCATTTGAGAAATACACATGCACACATTGCAGGTTTGAGGGGACATGTTTCATTTTGTGTTTCTTATTGAAAGCGTCCGTTTAGATCATCTCTATCATTTACTGTTATACAAATCCACGCACAGGCCAGTCATCACAGGAGCAGGCTTTTCTAGAACTGTTGACAGTGGGAACTCTTCTTCTTGCTGTTATTATCTAGGATACATTCTTCTAAGCAAGATGCCTTGTTATCTTACAGGAGTGCTTAAGGCTGCCAAAGCAAATCAGCATGCAGGGCACAAATTAGACCAGAATGAAGTCAGCTGAGGCCGAGGTTAAGCGTCCTGGATGGAGAAGGCAGCAGGATGTCACGCCTCCTGTAGCACATGAGGGAAAAGTGTTCCATCCTTCCATTCTCTGTCAGCCCCATATAGTTAACACATTGTAGCGGGAGCCCTGATGTTACAGCCGCCTTAGCCCTGGCTCATCCTGCTGGACACAATTGCAATGTACTTTTGTAGGGTGAATCGTAATTCTGGAACATGTTAACTGAGAGGCTATTTCATTAAGCATATTCAGGAGCTAAACATAGACTTCTCATGCTTGCTTTTTCTTTTTTTAATTACATTAATGCTTTCTATTTTATAAATTTGTTAGATGGGCAGAAGGAAAAAAATACCAGTTCTTTTTTAAATTTAAGATTAAAAAAAAAACCTCACATTGCCAATTGTTTTAAAATTTCCCAAGTCACCGTCCTTATTTTAGCACAAAAATATTTAACCAATCTCTTTTCTTCACTGAGATGCTAAATATGCTTTTAATTCATGACATACAATTATCATATTAAATTACCCAAGTTAAATTTGACAGCTTGAGCAGAGATTCCTAATTGAATAAGAAAAAGCTCACCAAAGTATTTTGTATTTTCCACATTACATTAATTAAAAGCCCACTCTGTTCTGTTCTATCTTGCTCATCTGCA
Organism: Mastomys coucha; assembly: GCF_008632895.1. Classification (NCBI taxonomy): domain Eukaryota; kingdom Metazoa; phylum Chordata; class Mammalia; order Rodentia; family Muridae; genus Mastomys; species Mastomys coucha. Next base: position 158,903,076 of record NW_022196905.1, on the reverse strand, counting down.
TCAGCGTCACCTAGACTCCTCAGACTTCTCCAGGGGGGCCAAATTTCAAAAGTTATTATCTCAAACTGGTAGTTGAAAGAACTTGCTACACCAGCATATTGCTGCCTTCTTGTCTCTATTTAATCGTCTCTCCATTCTGATTATCCAATTCTGTAAATCCCTATACTTCACAAAACTATAATTATACCTTCAAGGCTATTAAAGCTTATTTTATATGCTTTGATTAACCTGAAATTCTAAAAAAAAAAAATGAAATAAAATAATAATTTCCTAAAGGCAAATGTTCTCAAAAGAAGACTTCTCTTCCAGACACCTGCTTGGCACCCAGGTGTGGAGTGAGAGCTCTTGGAGGACCCACACAAGTGTCAGTGGTAGGAGGGGCCCAGCCTAAGTTGCCTGGCAACTCTGGCTCAGGACCAACCAAAGGAGGGAGCCTTAATTTCAAGACCAGCTCAGGACTCCTGCTATTCTAGGGAGAAGAGAAAAGGTCTATTTTTGGATAACTTATTTAAATCCAATACATTTAGGGGTTACTTTCCCTTAATTTAGTTCTTTGACAGTTTCATACATGTATGTATATTGGGTATTATCATTTCTCTCCCATTCATTTATCTCCTTTCCACCTCTGTCATGATTCTCTTCCCTGCAAATCCCTTTGCACTATTCATGACTTTGGGTTTTATTTGATGGAATTTAGTCTAACCGGGGTCATCTCTATGAGCACTGGGTTGGGACCAACCATTAGAGCCTGGAGGGTCACCAGTGCATACACACCTGAAGGCAATGACTGTTACCACCCCAGATCTATCAATAGTCAGCAGTGCAGCAATGAGGGGTAGGACCACATGAGCTCTGCCCCAGCCTTGCCTGGGGTGATGGCTTGAATATGCTTGGTCCAGGGAGTGGTACTTTTAGGAGGTGTGTCTTTGTTGGAGTAGATGTGGTCTTCTTGGAGTAGGTATGGGCATGGGCTTTAAGACCCTTGTCCTAGCTGCCTGGAGGACAGTCTTCTCCTAGTGGCCTTCAGATGAAGATGTAGAACTCTCAGCTCCTCCTGTATCATGCCTGCCTGGGTGCTGTCATGCTCATGTCATCATCATGCACATTGATAATAATAGTCTGAACCTCTGAACCTGTAAACCAGCCCCCAATTAAATGTTGTCCTTATAAGAGTTGCCTTGGAGAGCTGAAGGGGTTTCAACCCCGTAGGAAAAACAACATCAACTAACCAGACCATCCAGAGCTTCCAGGGAGTAAACCACTAACCAAAGAGTACACATGGAGGGATCCATGGCTCCAAATACATTTGTAGCAGAGAATGGCTCCCCTCCACTCCTCTCCTCTCCCCTC
>NW_022196905.1:158883894-158901557 GCF_008632895.1 Mastomys coucha | reverse complement strand
CCCTCCCCTCTCCACTCCCCTCCCCTCTGCTCCACGCCTCTCCTCTCCTCTCCTCTCCTCTCCGCTCCTCTCTTATCCTCTTCCCTTCTCTGAGATCCTTTACTTGGGAGACCTCATCATGGCGAAGACTTCCACCTTCTTGAAATGATGGTGCAGGTGTTAAAGACGTGATGGAGCTGTGCTTGACTCTGTACTGAGTTATCTATTGGTTTATTTTAATTAACAGATGTGGTTTCAGGTTTCCTCGAGGTGTTTTTATTCTTGGTTTTAGCTGATCTCTCACCTCCCCTCTTCATCTCTCTGCCTCTCTCCATCCCAGCTTAAACCTTACCACTCCCATTGTCTCCCCATCTGCTTTATATCATGTATACGCTCTTACTTCTATACCTTCCTTCCTCAAATTGTTTTCATTTGTTTTGCTTTGCTTTTGTTTTGTTTTGTTCGTATTTTATTTTTTGTTTGTTTTTGTCTTCTCAAGGGCCCCTTTGTAGTTTCCTAGCTTCCATGCATGCTCATTTCTACATAAACATGAACATACAGAAATAGAATCTAACATCTGGACATGGAAGGGGGCATGCAGTGTTTTCTTTCTAATCCTGGGTTACCTCACTTGATACAGTATTTTCCATTTGTATCTATTTCCCTGCAAATTTGATAATTACGGTCTTTTGCAATGGTATAAAATTCCATGTGCATATGTACCACATTTGCTTTATCCATTCATCTGTTGATGGACATGCAGGCTTATTCCTTTTCCTTGTTATCATGAGTAGGTCAGCTATGAACACATATGTGCAGGTGTTTCTTCATGAGTGAAATGCCTCCTGTCAAGGTTAGTGAAGTGTGCCTTTCTTGGATAGTGCATGTCAGCTCTCCCTCAGTTATTCAGGCCACTAACTAGGTAAATTTGGAGTGACACAAGTGTTGTCAACAGCAGTGTTGGAGCCTCTTTCTCAAGAGCAGTCATCACTCACCTTAAGAGCACAGACAGGATGGGTTTCTGTGCTCTGTACGGAGATCTGCGACTTACTTAGGTCTGTGCAGTCTTGACATATAACTTGCCGATAGGTTCACATTCTGGCTCAATGCTCATTCACCAGGAAGGCTGCTTTATTTCCCTGCTACTTTGATGACCAGACTTCTGAACTGAAAGGACATTTTGTTGTTAACTATACTTCCCTACCAATTCTTAAATGCTTCATGGAACAGGTAAACCTCATAAACACAGTGAGTATGTATAAGTATGGACTGTATGTGTGCCCTGGGGCCAGATGTCCTTCGAAAGACTCAAAAGCACTCTTCTTATTACTAATTTCATTTTTATTATCTACTACAATAAAGATTACTACATTTTTATGTTTTGTAGTATTGTTGCAATTTACTCTGGCTCTGCCATTCATTCCATCCCTAAGATCACCTCAAATTCTGAGTAATTTATCAGAATATGAAACAGTGAAATACATATCTCACTTCACTCCTCCTGCTCTTCCTCCTGCTCCTCTGTTTTCTTCTTCCAACATGTTACCTCTTAGGAGCTCACTCATCTGAGCCAAAAAGCATAGAGAATCCTGGGCTGGTTAAATAACTGTGAACCACACCTTTATCTGTACTTAATAGAAATTTGCTCTTTCTCTCTCAGTGAGCCTTCATGAGTGCATGTATGCCTGTGTGTGTGCATGTTTGTGTATGTGTATTTGTACGTGTGTGTGTGCATGTGTGTGCGTGTACATTTTTAAACATTTTTCTTCCAGGTTCATTTGCATTAAATACTATGGGGAATTAAAGATACCCGCAAAGGCAGAGTTTAGGCAGAGTTAAGATGAGCATTACAAAGACATTTGCTGAGATGCTTGGCTTCAGGAATAAACAGGGTTCAGGCTCCTTGGAGGCATTGGTTCACCAGAGCAGTGCAGTGAGTGAAAAGTGGAGGAGAGCCTGGGCCTGCTGAGTGACACCTATGCCTAACCTCTGTACAGCCATTCCAGGGCAGAAGACTGAATTTGTAAAGGAAGGGGACTCGTAGGGATCGCAGCTAGCAAGACGTCCTGCATGGAAAGCTGCTGTGTCAACTACCACAGGCACCAATTAACAATCAGCAAGCAAAACCCCATGAAGCTGAAAGGCTTCTGTAAAGCTATGGATACCAAGAACAGGGCAAAGCAACAGCCTACGAAATGGGAACACATCGTCACCAACCCCACATTTGACAGAGGGATAATTTCCAACTTAAGAACTCAAGAAACCCCACAGAATCAATTAAGCTGAGCCAAGGGTGCTCACAGGGACTAAACCAACACTGACCTAGGGTCTCTTTCTCTATGTTACAGCTAACTTGGTCTTCTTGTGGGACTCTGGGAGCAGGGGCTGTCTCTGTCTCCTCTGCCTGTTTCAGGGCACTTTTCCTCACACTGGGTTGCCTTGTCTAGGCTTAATACAAGGGGAGGTGCCTCTTCTTACTGAAAGTTGATATGCCATAGTTGGTTGTTATTCATGGGAGCCTTGCCCCCCCCCCTTTTTGGGAGCAAAACAGATTGGGAGGAGGGAAGAGCAGGGAAGGGAAACTGATCAGGGTGTAAAGCACTAGAGAGATAAATAAATAAATATACAGGTAGATGAACAAACAAATAAATGGAGTTGGAAACATAAAAAAGAAAAAAGAATGGAAGGAAGGAAAGAAGGAAGGAAGGAAGTTGGTGTGTTGGTGACATCTTCAGGAACTCAAACGACCTTTTTGACAGTATGTGCCCTGCAGACATTCCCTCCATTTCCCTCCACTGTACACAGGGAAGCTGGGATTTCCTCAGACACCCATGGAAACAGTTCCCTCGCTTCTTATTCTTGCTCCAGTCTGATAACTCAGTTGGAAAACGGACTTTACTTAATTACTATTCTGAAATTCTGATTAGAAGTTTTGTCATGTCTAACCAAATCATTTCAATATTAATGAGAATGAAAAACATGCGCTTATGTGTCGGCCACAGGGACACGCATTAGCCAAACGTGACGCATGCCCCCTTCGTCCAAAGCTTTCCTCGCATTAAGCAACAACGTCTCTAAAACACCACAGGACTCTACAGTGTGCAGTGCACCCCAGCACCATAACAGTCAGGCCTCTGAGATCTTCCCCATCCTCGTTTCCTGAAAAGACTGAGGACATAAAACAGATTTAAGGTAACGCTGGGCGTCTCTGAGAAATCGGCTTCAGTGAGGCACGGCCGGCATCCCAACATCACCTCCAGCCCCACACCTTATTCGTCGGCTTCATTTTCTTGGCTTGTGTTCCTACAGTGCCTGTTACCCGGAAGGAGAAAAACATGCTTACCACTCTGGGTAGTACTGTGGTCCTTCCTAGTCCGTGCTGTCCATGCCTCTAAGTACCCATCTATCCGTTCATCCTCATCTGCCTGTCTCTCTACCAACCTCCTTTCCTTTTTGCTTTGCTCCCAACCTTTTTTCTTCAGCCTCTGTCTCTGGATCACAGGAGCACTCCCTGCTCCTCATGCTTGCATTGCTCACGTACACACGTACCACCCCACCCCCACAAGCCACTCACACCCACGCACGGCTTGTGAGGGCAAGGTGCAGCTGAGGTTTCGGGCTCGCGTTCTGCGATCCATCTGTTCCCATGGATATCAATCTTGCACTAGGAATGGATTGCTTTCCTTGAGGAGCCTGTTTCCCTTCTGGGAAGACAAGCAACCTGCTGTTTACCGGTAATGAGAATCCCCATGACTCAGAGCTAATGGCTCTGGGGTGCGTGTGTGTGCGAGTGTGTGTGTGTGCGTGTGTGTGTGTGTGTGTGTGTGTGTGCGCGTGTGTGCATGTGTGCGTGTGTGTGTGCTCGCGTGTGTGTGCGTGTGTGTGTGTGCATGTGTGTGTGTGTGTGTGTGTGTGTGTGTGTGTGTGTATTGTGAATTCTAATGATCAGAGAATTGTTTCAGTTAAGTGACAGCAGATCTGTTTTAGCTCACCTCATGTTACAGAGAAATGTTCAAAACTAACAAACTGAAATCACAAATGCTTTACTCATACAGGAGCCCTGAAGTGGACGTTTGTGTCCTTGTATATAACCTTTCGGATTGGCACATGGCTCGCCTGCTTGAAGGTCCTGGGAAAAAGACTAAGTTGTGTGCATTTGCAGATGTAGGTTCATGACAGAAAATCAACCCCACCCCCACCTTCATTTAAGATCCTAATGTTGGCTGTTCTGTGCATCTGTGCATCATGTTTCAGACTTTCAACTGTACCTTGAGCTCTGAGGACCCTGTGTCCTCTGGATTCCCCACCTGAAGGCCCTTCTTCCACCCAATTCCCCTTTCTGAACCCGGTCACTGTCCCTGGACACATTGTGCCTGCAGCTTTAGCTGAGCAGCCTGGAGGTCTCACGCACACTACATAGACGCTGTCTCTAATGAAAGCAGAGGTGTCCCTCACACAGTCATCAGAAGCAACTTTGATCTAAGGCCTACATTTCTCCATTGTGCCCAGACACTACATGACTCTGACTCATCTCAAGCCCACTACATTTTTCAGGATGGCTTTAAAAGTAAATGATATGAAAATTAATGACAGAAGACAAGGAGTACAAAGTAAACACAGCCAGAAGCTAGGCACCACAATGACTCACACTTAACCTTTGCTCCTCCATGGCTGCACAGCCCCAGGACGGGAAGCCACTCCAACTCTGGATCCTACTAAGGAAAACTGTGGCAACTGAAAAGAGCTTTGTAGAGACTTTTAAGCAGGAGAATACAAAATACAGATAAGGATGTAGAAAGGAAGGGTGAGGAGTAAAGATAGAGAAATGTGTGAACGTGTGGGATCTCTGAAGACCACTCCTCCATCTTAGCAACCACTCAGTTTTTTGGGCTTGGCATCTGCAGCAGCAAACTGGGGGGGGGGGGGGGGGGGGGGTGTTCCATATTCATCCTGGAGTGCAGCTCGGCACTGCACCCCTCTCTTGCAACGCTGTCCTGTGCCCAGCACTGATGTCTATGATTTCCCAGAAGAAGCGACCCAGGTGCCTTTGGCTTTATTTCTGCAATGGGGGGGGGGGGGGGGGGAGCTCTCGAGGGCCTATCATGGAACAAAGCTGCAGGCAGCCCTCCTGCTTTTGTGTCAGGAGGGCAGTTGCCATGGGGCATCGAGTCAGGTGTGCTCTGCACACCTAAAAACATCCCAGAATACAATTGCCAACAGGTCACATTTCAGAGTGTCAGGGTTTCAAAAAAAACCAACAGAATAAATGTGAGCAAATGTAACCAGCTGGGTTGTTTTCCCTGAGTGGTAGGAGTAGCATCAACTGAAGTTGTCATCCATCCATTATGCTTCCTAGGCACACATTGGTAGGGCCTCTCAGTTCTGATTCAGTTACCATCACCAGCCCCCTTTCATCACAATAGCCCTGTCAGGTTGAAATGTCAGTCTCTGCCCTAGTTTGCTTTCTTCTCACTGTGATAAAACATGTCTCGAGAAGCGGTATGTGGATATCAAATGCTTCCACCTTAAAACTGCCCTTCATGCTAATGAACCAGGCAGCTCAGTCTGCTCTTACCGAGCAGACAGGACCAGAGGGTTTTACCAGAGGCCTTACTCCACACACCCCAAGGCTGCAGGGCCACGGTGTGTGATCACTTAGCTCTCAAGAGGCTGCTTGGTAGCCTATAGGCCACCCTTATGCCGCATATGACCTTCTCTGCTCTGGAAGAGGACTGGATGGCTCTTGGAAAATGAGCCACACTGTTGCTTTAATTTTTTTCAAAGCCGTAATGATAGATCTTAAACACTTTTAACCTCCCTTCTAGGCCACCACCCACCAGAGGTAGTGGAAAAGAAAGGATGGGGGGGGGGCGGGTGGACCTGTTCAGAAATTGATCTTTGGAGCAAAATCCCATTTTCCTTGCCAGGAAATCAGTTCAGGTCACAGTTAGCAGCGGCGGCTCAGAGATACACCAGCACAGTTCAGCCCACTCACCAACACTTCAGAGATACACCAGCAGTCCAGTTCAATGGTAGCAGCGGTGGCACAACCAAACAGGAACAGCCAGGCCTCAGTAGAATCTCCAGGAGTCAGTAGGAAGAATGAAGACCAGCAGGGACACCAGGAAATGTTCTCTGTCATGCTTCTCTAAATGAAGCGAAGATCAGAGAAGGCACAAGACCAAGAAGTGTTCCAGAACTAGCTCTACAAGCAAGCCCGTGTCATAGTCCATTGAATCCTGTTTATACTCCCTCCAAACATCACGCATCCTCCACTGGTCCTGCCTCACCATGTGTCTTGCCTCCACAGGTGAATTTGTCTTAGAAATACTTCACATGAGTCTGTCTCAGCCGACATCACTCTGCCAATCAGTCCGAGTCCCCAGAAGTGGCAAAAAGCCCCAGTACACCACCAGAAGGTTTTTAGTGCATTGCTCTCTATGGAGTCCTGACAAATGGAGCTCAACCATGTAGTATACAGCGGACCAAGAATGCATGTCGTTAGTGAAGAATCCTTCATCACATGTCCTTTCACATGCTTGCTTTAGCAGAACCAATGCTGGGAGCCACTGAGAGCAGCTACAAAGTAGAGTGAAGCTCCCCTACCACTCTCTGTCTCTGCAAAGTGGGACATGAGCTGCATTTCTAAGGATAAGCTTTTGAGGCCCGGTGATCTGCATAGCTGAAGTCTCTTCTTAGCCTTTGTCACTTACTTGGCACTTGACAATATGCAACTGTGATGTGTCACAGTTACAGTCGACATGTATTATCCCTGCCAGTGTGCCAGGCGAATCCACCCTGAGCACTGAATGGATGCTTGTTGAGCCGTTGTGTTGAGAGGGAGAGAAGGTTAGGCTATTGTCAGCTCTGCTCATGTTCGCCAAGCCACTCTTACACATCTGCTGTAAGGTGTGTTTGAATTTGAAGACATTTCGTCCTGTCTGGGGCTCACTCAGTAGAGTGTTTGCCAGGCATTCACAAGGCCCCCAGGTTGATTGCCAGCACCATATAAACCAGGCTTGTCGGTGCACATGAATAACCCCTGTATTCTGGAAGTGGATAGAAGTGATCTTTAGCTAAACAGGAAGTTTGAGGCTAGAATAGGATACAGGAAACACTGTCTAAACATGTTAAGTAAGATGCCTTACCTAACATTATATGGTGGTCACTCATTGAATCTGAATGACCAGCAGTCCTATGACTTATAGGTTAACTAAGTTTTCTCCATATGCATACAACATCTTTTATGCTAGGTGGAACCTCAGTCCTACCCTCTAAGGATGCTAAATCTCCAACAAAAGCATTAAAGGTTTAAATGGAGTAGCATTAAACAGACTGCAAGGAAATACTTACCTACGGAAGGAGTATGAGGATTCTCGGCCCCATCCGGGAACTCAGCATCAGACACCACATAGAGATTTATTTACCTTTCCTGAGCATGTTCTTAGAGATCCTGGATCTTTATCACTGAAATGTCTCTAAGAGCAAGAAGGCTAATGGGAATACCAGAATGAGCACTTACAACCAGTCCTCTCAGTTCTCCTCTACATATTCTATTTTTGAAAGTAACTTTTTCAATTTTCATTTATTTATTTACTCATTCATTCATTCATTTTACATCCAGATCACAGCCCTTCTCCCTCCCCTCTTCTCAGTCCTACCCTTACAAGTCTGTGCTAACAACAGCCTGTCTCCTCAACGTCTTCTCCCAGGGGACCTTATGATGACCCTGGATAATCCAGGACAAGCCACCATCCCAACATCTTTCCTTTATCACACAGTCTTTCTAAACTTGTAAGGGGAAAGTTCCCCAGAGAGTCTCATGGACTAAGAAGGGAATATCCTCAGAGCCAGGGTACTGATGGCCTCCCTCCACTTCTACTCAGAGGAAGGGATGCCCCTGCCTTGGGTATCACCTTGCCCTGGGACATCCAGTCCCAGCAGGTCTAAGCACATCCTCTCTCCCACTGAGGTCCATCCAGGCAGTCTAGTTAGGAGAAAGTGATCCAATGGCAGGTAACAGAGTCAGAGACAGCCTGAAGAAACTGTCAGAGACCAACATGAAGACTGAGCAACATATCTGCTACAAACCTGTAGAGGGTCTAGGTCCAGTCCCAATATGCTCTTTGGCCCCATGAGTCCCCATGGTTCTAGGTTAGTTGATTCTATGGGTCTCCTTTGCTGTCCTTCTACATATTTGGATGTCAGGACTTACCAATGGCAACTGGGAAGCAGGCATGAGAAAGAAGCAATGTGAGAAAGGCTTTGGCTGATCTACGAGAGCCTGGGAATCACTCTGGGCAGCACTCAGAATGTGTGCATGGGCTCTCTGCAGAGTGGTGAGCGACAAAAGTCAACCCGCACTTTCTACAAAATATGACTGCCAGTCATTTATAATGTGAGGGTGTGGCATAAGACAGGGGGTTCAAAAGATCATGAGCGTTCTAAGGCAAAAAAGGAAACCTTAGCGGATTGATAATAGCCCCCATTCATAGCTCTTGATGCTATAGATTAGGAGATGAACCAAATTCAACAAGTGTCCACTCTCACCAGGCATAAAACCTGTCACTAGTGTCTGGACATCAGACCATCTGAGGAGGGTCTGAGTGGACTCAGTCACACACAGAAGGTCACCAGGAACTGCCCACCAGAGAGGACTGCAGGAGGCCAAGACATGAGTCTGTTGTTTTGACTTGAGGAACTGGGATGCCTTTCAATGCAAGGCATCTCACGTCTGTGTAAGGTTGGTCTATTCAGGGGAAAAGAGTCGCAACCTTCCTAACAGGGCAGGTGCAGGGACCTGGGACTATAGCCATCTTCCCCTCCCTGATAAAATGTCTTTCTTTCTTAAGAAACCTTGTCAACCTCAAATACTCTATTGGCTTCTGTACCCCAAGCCTGCTATTGGGCATAACATCAGGCTGGTTCATTTAATCTAGTCACCAATGTGAAAATAGAAAAAATTAACAGAAGTCCTCTTTGTGTCATGCAAATGTCTTCAGAATATACCCTGGTATAGGTCTCTGGTGTTAACCGAGAGTGACACTTTATCTACACTATTATTGTCATTGCTCAGGATGGTTGAAGTTCAACATTATCTTTCCTATTATAAAAGTGAAATAGGGGAGCTTGAAAATCAGATGAATTGTTGCCCCTGGCTGAGACTCTGCCTTAAAACACGCCCTCCCAGTGTCCTTTAACCTGTTTTCATTGTGGGAAGGTCTCGTTTCTACTTCAGTTTAATAGACTTTTTGGCATATGTAATATTGAGTTTGAAGTTATTGCCTTTCAGAACTTGGATTCTGTCTTCCCAGGCAATCCATGATAGTTAGTTACCTCAAAGGAAATAGGAGATGGTTTATTCTTAGGAAAGATGACTGATCCTAGCTGGAGAACACGGATTTGAGTTGTCCTAAATAACATACTCTAAGATAGAAACATTGCCATGAGTTTTTTTGCAGTTACAGGGCAAAATGAACTCACAAATCAAATGAGGTTATATAACTCAGTGGTGGACCAATTGCCTAGCATATATGAGGCTCTGGGCTTAATCATTAGAACTTACCTTCCCCTACAAACAATTAGACATGTTTGGTGTGGAAAGATGGCTCAGTAGGAAAGTGTTATTACCACCAAGACTAATGGAACCCACATAAAATTTTCCTGGGACCTCACATTGGCATTGTAGCACAGGTGCCACACACACACACACACACACACACACACACAATACATGTACTTAAAAAAAAAAATACACTACAGAGAAACCCAGTCTTGAAAATCCAAAACAAAAACCAAAAAAACAAAAACAAAAAACAAGAAAAACATAAGCATACAGGCAGACTAATTTGTTTCACTGGGTTAAATAAAGAAGACATGGAGTTTTGAGGGAAGATTCTTGAAAGAGTTGATGAGAGGAATGGGGATAGATGTGATCAAAATACTTTGTATAGATGCATGAAATTCTCAGAGACTAACATCTCTAGGTTTTTTTTTTCTTAAAAAAAAAAAAAAGACAGCCACAAATAAAAGCATTTACCAAATACCCTGATGTGGACAGAGGGGGTAGCTACAGCGCCCTGTTACGTATCTTTTACAGAGGGGGTAGCTACAGCGCCCTGTTATGTATCTTATGTTATCTGATCACATCCTCAGCTTCCAGGTTGTTGGAAGCTAGAGTTTGCTGAGATCCTACACCACAAAGATCTGCCTGACACTTAAGCAGACTGCAGCCAGACATCTCAAGGGAACTGATGGCAGCTCCAGACAGTTTTGTTCTGGACATACAGCATTCCAACTCAGAAAAACCCTGAAATCTTCTCAGCCCAGGAAGTGGCACTCTTAAAGGGTGTGGCTCTATTAGAGTAGGTGTGTCACTGTGGGTGTAGGTTTAAAACCGTCATCCTAGCTGCCTGGAAGTCAGTATTTTGCTAGCAGCCTTCAGATGAAGATGTAGAACTCTCAGCTCTGCCTGCACCATGCCTGCCTGGATGCTGCCATGCTCCTACCTTGATGATAATAGACTGAATCTGTAAGCCAGCCCCAATTAAATGTTGTACTTGTAAGAGTTGCCTTGGTCATGGTATCTGTTCACAGCAGTAAAACACTAAGACAGAAGTTGGTACCAGGAGTGGGGTATTGCTGTGATAGGCCTGACCATGCTTTAGGTTGGAATAATATGGATTTTGAACTTTGGATTTAGAAAGCAGTGGAATGCTTTAAATGGGGCTTAATGGGCTATCCTAGTAGGAATATTGAAGACTGAGTATGTCTTGAATTGTGAGAACTTGGCCCAATAGGTTTCAGTAAAGAATTTCAATATATGTGGCATAGAGACTGTTTTTGTGGTATTTTGGTGAAGAATGCGACTGCTTCTTGCCCTTGTCTGAAGAGTCTGCCTGAGGATAAGTTGAAGAGACTCAGATTAATTGCATTGACAAAGGAAGTCTCAGAAATGCCCATCATAGACTTTGTTCTCTGGTTAAGTCTCATGAAGAGCTTTTTAAACAAGCACAGCAAGATGAGAAAGGAAAAATATGATTCGATTATTAAAGTAGCTCCAGGAACTGAAATGGAGCTGAATCCTGTGTTCAAGGATATTAAATTGAATTAAGGGAGTAGTGCTTTGGGGGCAAGATCCCACCGAGCTAAATTTAGGTCCAGGCATGGTAGTACAAGCCTTTAATCCTAGGAGGCAAAAACAAGCAGATCTTTGAGTTCACACAGAAACACACACAAAGACACACACACACACACACACACACACACAGAGTCACTCACACCAACCCACTAGGCCATCCATTGTTTTCTCATTCTACAAAATTCCCAGGTTCTCAGACTTGGAGCTGCTGAACCTCTGTTTATTACTTCCAATGCGGCCATGTTGGATAAATCTCTTCTTTCCACCTTTCTCTTTGATTGCTGTATTGGACTGGGTAGCCCTGCCTGGTCTGTTGGGAGCCCTGGAGTCAGAGCTTTGGCACTGATAATCTAATGCTCAGATAATATAATGCATAGTTCTCAAATAAGGTTTAGTGAATCGATCACTATCTGTTTTTGTCCATTTAGGTTACCCATATTTCCATATGAATGTTAGCTTAGCTTGCCTGTTTTCCAGAAGTGCAGTTGACATTTTTGCAGGCATTTCCTGGCAAATGCCAGTCAATGTCTTCAACTTTATTTTTCTTTGCTAAAATTCTTTCACCTTGCTTTGTTACTTTGAAATTCTGCTTTGATTTATCTTTTTTTAAGTCACCTGGCATACTTAATTAAATTATCTGAATATTTAGAGCAATTTGGAGACTAGTGCATGCCTTAACAATAAGAAATCTCATAACCTATGGACACAGAATATGTTTCCATTTGCTTCAATTTCTCTAATTTAGAACCATAGTTTTCTTCTTTTGGGGATCCACCACTTGCACTTCTCATCTTATTGTACTGTATTACTGTTTCTTGCCTTTTCTTTTATAAGCTGAATGATTATATTTTAATATCATCTTTGGGTTTATCTTGCTAGTGTACAAAACAATAATTAGGATTTATATGGCTGTCTTATGTCTTGTGACTCACTGACGTGTTGGTAACATGTCTAATAGGTGTTAGCTGCATTCCTCGGTGTTTTCCACATATGACCAAGTCATCCCGGAGAAGACACAATCTGAGCATTCCCCTTAGACTGGCTTTGTTTATCTACCTTCCTCCTAGTCACCCTGGGCACATCTTCCAGTGCAATAACTCACAGAAGCAGCATCCATTCACACAACCAGCCTTCTCTCTGGCCAACCAGATGAAAAGTGAAAAGTGGACAAATCTTTACTATAAACGATGTGAGAAGACAGAAGCTCTCACCAGTCAGGATGAGGTGGGAGCCTCTTACAGCCATTTTTGGGAAACATTAGAATTTATCTGCAGAGCCCTGAAAGATTTCCATAGCTCACTTCTGTGCATAAGCATGGATTTGGACCAGTATATCTTCTACATAAATCTTCCAAACAAAAAATAATTCAAACATCAAAGAAAATAAAATAAATGGATCAGCAAGGGTAAATTCATAGAAGAAAATTATATGCAACAATAAAAGCAGAATAAACACAGCTATAAACAACCCAATGAAAGGCTTTACACAAAATTTCATGGAAGAATTATTGCAGTGGAATTCATAGAGCACAGGCCCATATTCATGCAGAATTGAAATTAGTAAAAGTAGGAATGAACACAGAGGTGGTAAAAATGTCTTTATAAACAGCAAATAAGTAGTTTGCAAAGCTGAATGTGGCAGACATTTCCAGGAGGGGAGGAAGGAGGTGAGGATGCTTATAACATTTCTTTTCTATCACTTTAATTGGTTGCATTTTGTATTTTGTAAGATTATGGCACAGTTTCTAATCCAGTTAGAATACACACATTTTTTCTAGTTTCTTTTTTGCCTCCTGATTAGAGAATCTTAAATTACCTCCACATTTTGCATATCCAGGCAACACGATGTCATCAGACCCCCTGAAGCTCCCATCACTGTGGACCCGGAATTGCTGGTCCTATTTGTCTGGAACACAGAAAAGAGACTAGATAGGATTCAGAATTAGGATTTGATCTCAGATGGAATCTTAAAGAATTAGAAGACAATATTAATCAAATCAGAGAGACTAATGAAGACAATAGTAATCAAATCAGAGAGACTAATGAAGACCATAGTAATCAAATCAGAGAGACTAATGGAAGTTTTCACTGTTTACTTTATTCCTAAAATTATCTTTTCACTTTTTTTTTCCACTAGGCACTGATGATATTATTTGTCTCCTGTTAAGAGAGATTTACTTTTGAACTCCAATTTTCAAATCCTTTTAGATAAACAAAAATGCTCATTATCTCAGTGATGTGCAGTCTGACTCTCCACCAGGCAATTAAGAATGTCAGTGGATGCCAGCTATTTGCAGCGGTAATTCATCACCCTTCTGGCCCTTCCCTGAAAAGATCAAGTAGAGAGGTTTTATACACCAAATAACTCGGAGCGCTGTTCTGTTATACTAACACTGATCATAAAATACGCTGGGATGTTTAAATAAAACACACTGGCACTGAAGGCCTATATTCATGTTGGATCCTGTACCCTGATGCTAATCCTGGATGTGATGTGCCTTTAAAAGGGAGGGAAGAGGGGACAAGCAAGAGAGGAAGAGGAGGGAGGCAAGAGAGGAAAGGAGAGAGAGGAGAGAAGGTTAGGGAACCAAGTGTACTCTACACACTTTGTCCTGAATTGCCTGTGAGAATTTGTTTTGGAAGAGTAAAATATTACAGAGCTAAAAATTACCAGAAAGTGTTCCAGACATGGAAGACATGAGCATAAACCTGGTCTCTGTGGTTCAAGGTGCTGGTGACAGGGGTGCATTTGAAGAGTTAGAAACTTAACTGGGCATGAGATTCATACTCTAGTAATGTAAGCAGTGGGGAGCGGGGTGTGGCGCTGGGTGTGGCACTGGGCGTGGTGCGTGCCTGTCATGCTGACTGTCAGGAGGCACAGGCAAGAAGATGGCAGAGTTCGAGGCTAGTCTGGGCTACACACTCAAACTATGTGTCAAATAAAACAAAGCAAAACAAAACAAAACTAAAACTAGAAAACAAAACAAAACAAAAAAAAAAAAATAAACCTGGCAAACATGTGGATCCACTTGCTTTCTCAATGACAGTGACTTTCTCTAGTCTCAGTGAATTAAGTGCACCCCACCATCAGATAGGGTGGTGTTCAGGAAGGGAAAGCCCTGTTCCTTTGGCCCCTTGCTCACTCTCTCACTATTAGGAGATGGAGTCCTTAGGACTCCCACTCTTTGGAAACAGAGCTTGAAATTTAATACATATGAAATCAAGTTTCCGTTAAAATATATGAATGACTTCGCAAAGGCTTTCACCTAAAAACCTTGCACAACCAAAAATATTTCTCAGGCATTCAGAGGAAATAAATATGTATTCCTTTCCTCCTTTTTCTGATAGATGAATTATTTCTGATATATAGCAAGTTCCTTGAGTTACTCATTAATGTTTAAAGGGGACTCATTTGAAAAGAGATTTTCAGTTGTAACCTAAGGCAAGAGTTCCTTATGTGTGAGAGAATAAGGTAGGTGAGGAAAATGGATTGATGGAGTGATGACTGAGAGTCTGGGTTTCACAGAGGAGCATCCTTCATGGGAACACAAGTGAGGAAAATAATGAATCCACTTTACAAAAACTGGAAGAGAAGTGTCAATGAGAATGGCTGGAATCCATGTTTGTGGCGTCACCTTTTGTTAACCCTGAACCTCGGCATAAAATCAGAACTGGGAACACATCCAGTGTAGTGGCGTCTCCCCCGTGTGCACAAGAGCTCGGTTATGTTTTCCACAAAGGCCCAGGGAACCCAGCGCTGATGTTATGGCAGGAGCTCAGATTCTAAGTCTCTAGCGCTGATGTTATGGCAGGAGCTCAGATTCTAAGTCTCCAGCACTGATGTTATGGCAGGAGCTCAGATTCTAAGTCTCCTTGGGGCAGACAGAGGCAACAGCAAACCCCACTTAATTCTAGAATCTTATGAGGTAATTTAGATTACCCACACAGGGGTCACACTACCTGTGATTTAGAATAATTACCTGTCTGTCAGTCCTCTTCGTATTTTCTCTCCTATGCTTATAGACAGCCCTGGCTAGAAGCTCCAGAGCAACATGAGAACCTGAGTCATCACGCACCTTTTTCCATTTCTTAGGGAAAGCCAGTGTGGCTTTAGGGATCGCATCACTGTTGGTTGGAGTCTCGAATCTGTCAGAGGTCATTGTTCCCTTCCCTGTATTCATGAAAGCCACTAATAGATCAGTCACTTTGGGATACAAGGTTTGCTCCCTGGGAGCCTGTCGTTTGCGCACCAAGCCTTTCCCCCTCGTCTAAGTTGGATAGGTGGAGGGCACACGCTCATTTTATCCTTTGTCTACAAAGGTCTACATTCTTGAAAAGTACACAGTGCTATACATTGAATTTTGTAGCACCTTAGGAAAGAAGAGCTTGGGTCATATTCAGTATATATTCCAACCCAGAGGAACAGAACCACTCCTGTAAATTAGACCTGTTTACTCTCTCGAACAGCAAGGTGTAATTTTTCTAATTTTCCTTTTTTTTTTTTTTTTAAAAAAAATAGATATTCTATAAACCTTTTGAGTTTCAGACTCATCCCTTGGTGCCTGCCTGGTGGACTCTTTTGTTGCCACACTTGCTCATTTCAAATGTGGTTTTGCTGTTTTTATTTTAGCATCTAGGATTCTTCTCTCATGTGTGCTTGCTTTGTTGAGGCATAATACAGATTTCAACTGTAGCCATATCAAAGGAAAAAAGAGGATTTTTTTTTCTCCTTGAGTGACCATTGTTACTCCCCAAATTGTCAGGTTACCCCCCAAATAATGTGTTCCAATGTGGACACAGTTTTTCAAACTTTTTGTAGTCATAGAACAAGAGAAATTTATAAATCCAGGGATTTGTCAAATTCATCGGTGGGGGGCATTAGGAGATAACTTACACTGAGGCAGAGAATATCTGCAATGGCCTTCAGAAGGAGTTTGATGATCATAGCTTCCAGGCTGGAGGGAGCTAGAGGTCTAGTAACACCTCTCAGAGGTTTCAAGTGATAGCCACAAGCATATGAGTCCACGCAAATGAGTGGGCAGGGGGTGGCTACTAAAGCAAGTAAAGATAGCCCGAAACAATTTGGCTCCATATTTGCAAAATTCCATCTCTCCACAGTCATGGAAGTTCTAATCAGCCCCATAGAAACTTCAACGCATGCGTGGCTTTTTTTCTAGGAATTTCAGTTTGCAGTTATCCAGGATCATATCTGAAGTTTCTACTAATTAAGCACCATTTCTCCGAATGTCAGTTCTGACCTATTTTAAAAATAATTGTGAGCTTTTTTTCCCTTTTCCCAGATGACCCTAGTTTGTGCTAACTTGATAAAAAAAAAAAAAGGGAAAAAAACTAACCACACAAACCGTTGAGTAATAAAATCTCAACATTTATATTCCTAAACACTTCATGCATCACATCTCAAAATGTTTAAATTTTATCACATTACAAAACTCTGAATCAATAACTTAATATAAAAATGTCTACTATAGTACAAATACCCCTTTGGTAATGTATTAGTTTCTTTTAATAACTGAAATAAAAATATCTGACAAAAATAATCTAACAGCAAAAGGTTGTTCTTGGCTAATAGTTTATATGGTTGTCGTGCACAGTCACCTAACTCCTAATGCGGTTGCTTCTTGATCACAGTGAGGCACATCACAGCAGGTAGCTCCTCATGAAGAAAAACTTCGCACCCAACATTTTGTAACAGTTTCCTCTGAGACTGAAACATTCTGTCCTCCAAGCAAGTTGTCAGTAAGGCCATCTACTGACTGCCATCTACTGAAGAAGCTTCAGGAAGTCTTGGAAACAGACCAGATTCACTAGGTCTCCCCCTGCCAGCGTAAGCAATAAAAGATGAGAGTTTTGCTAAAGAGCAGAACCAAGCTGCAAAGGAGACACTGAGACGAGACCAGCTGCCTAAGAAGAGCGCAGAACAGCTGAGCTGCCAGAAGAGGTTAGACTTGAGAAGGACACTCAGCAACATTTGAAGTATGCAGGCTCTGCAAGGGGCTCTAGGTTTCTCAGATTTTATGAGCTGACAACCCATGCTGGAGTGAGCTTCATCTTGGTAATACAGCTGTCTTTGAGTCCTTTCTGTTCCTGTAAGGGACCCCTCAGCCATATGCTCTCTTCTAAGTAATTCCAGTAAAACTCATTGGTTCACCAAGGTGGATTTTGGTGGTACCCACAGGTTGGTCTGTCATGAGATTCCTGGAGTGAGTAGATGTCTATCTCCTCAAGGAAAGTTTTGTCACGCAACACCCCATAAAGCAGAGAAAGGAATGGAGAGGCCAGAGACAAGATACAGCCTTCATGGTGTACCTAGAGTAACAATTGCTCCCCTCTGGCTACACTGATACTTTCTACCTCATGCTAGGGCAATAAGAGCCTTCTCACACTGATGCTGAGAAAGAGCCCTGACCTTGAAATAATGAAGAGAGGATTAAAGCTTGAGGAGATTGTATCACTTGTTTTTCATGTTTTGTTCTGTTTTTTTTTTCTTTAATTTTGTTTTGCATTGTTTTGGGGGGTGGTTTTTG
>NW_022196905.1:158862232-158883880 GCF_008632895.1 Mastomys coucha | reverse complement strand
TTTGCTTTTTTTTTCCCCCTTAGGAAAAATAGTGTAAGACAAGTAAATATTACCAACTTCTTTCTAGCTACAGAATACAAACAGGTGATGTTAGGGAGTCATATACTACATGCATGTATGTTTTCTTAGCCTGGAAGCAAGCTTCAGAATGAACTAAAATGATTTCATTTCATCTCATAACAGAGGATGTGCTCATAGCATAGCCCATACTTCAGCATGAAACATGGACGAGAATAACTGCAGTAATGTCCCTGGATGAAAATATGTCTGTTTTCATCTAGAATTACAAATAAAGAATATGAAAGAGAGAAGGAGAAATTTCAAGAAGCTGAAGGGTCCCAGAGATGCTTACAGCCACACAGCCCTACTAGTCATATTGTGATCAACAGAGACAAACGATGGGGATGTCAGAGCTCTTCAGAGTATTGATTCTAGTTTTTGGCTGATATTGTTACATGAAATACTCTATGTAATATGTGTGACTATGGGAGACATGAGGACATGATATATTAGACAGTGAAATGTCACTCAATTATTAAATTCTCATAAAAACAGAATTAATAGTCACCTTTGCTACAATTTGTCTTGTTCGTTAGTCCCCCTGGGATTACTTGTGTCCCTGTCAGTAGTAGCGTTATTGACACAGAACTCATCAGTTCAGTCTTGTTCTTCTGCTCAGCCCAGAGGAGAGGGCAGAGCCTGGCCACCTTAGGTTACACAGTAGCCCGGCATGACATTTGAAGGTAATCAGAAGCTTAAGCCTCGGCCCCACTCTAATCAAAGCGGCTCTGATCTTTCTTAGTTTCCCCATGCCTTGGAGTGTTTCTTTTTGTTTAATGAAGTCACAGAAGCAAACGCTTTGCTGTTAGCCTAGGGCTCAACATGGTTTCCCTCAGGCAACAAGGAACTGACTGTGAATAAGTGAAAGTAGGTGTCAAAGAGGGAGGAGAACCTGCACTTGTGATCATTGGTGGGATAACTCCAGCAACAAGCAACACACTGCTGTGAGGGTGCCTGCAAGAACAGGGCACTCTTTTCTAAAAGCAGAAATCCACTCACTTCTGGTGTTCTTCTTTGTCCCTAACTTCAACTATCCTCCAGCTGTCCTACTAATCATGATGTCATTGATATTTGATCCTTTGGGACTCATCCTCTCAGTATAGACTCAGGATCCAAGGTCCCTCTGGTTCTTCTGGACTACTCCTTTCAGCCTTTCTTTCTAGGTCATCTCAGTCCTTTTGTGACTCCTTCTGGACCCACAGCACTCTAACAGTGACCCCATAGCCACCACACCAGGCTGATAATCAGGGACCCCACAGCAACTACAGCTGACTAGCATCCAGAATGAGCAAAAGTAACCAAAGAATAGAACACCTGCCCCCAAAAGGCAAGAACAGATATCTACACTAAGACACAACAGAACATCACTACTCCAGAGCTCCAGATCTCAGCACAAAAACCACAAATATGAGCTGGCAAGAACAACATTCCTCCTCCAGAATTGAGCCACTGTAATGTACTAGGCCCTAAACTAGCAATTTAGCTGAAATAGAAGACAAGAGCTTAAAAATGATAGCCATGAATATGATAAAGATCCTTCAAGAGGATATGGATAAATGCATTAATGAAAAAATAAAACAGATAGATGAATGAAATAATAAAAACAAGTCAAAATATGATGGTAGAACCCAAGAAATAAAATCAACAAAGGAAACCAAAGTGAAATAAAACTGAGAATGAGAAACTCAGGACATCAAATAAAAACATTATAGGTAAGCCATACCAAAAGATTAAGAGAATCAGAGAAGAGAATTTCTTGTCTTGAAGACAAGGTAGGAGAAGTGTCATTCATCTCAGCTAAATAAAATGTTAACTATAAAATAGTCAGGGCATAAAACATCCAAGAAATCTGGGACACTATAATCTGATAAAAACTATGAATAATATATAGAAGAAGGAAGAAGACGAGAAGGAGGAAAAGGAGAAGGAGAAAGAGGAGGAGGAGGAGGAGGAAGAGGAGGAGGACGACGACGACGAAGAGAAACTCAGATCCTTAGGCACAAAAAATATTTTTAACAAAATAATAGAAGAAAACTTCCCCGTCCTAAAAAAGGAGGTGGCTATCAAGCTACAAGATGCACACGGAACAGCAAATAGACAGAGCTAAATTAAACAAATCTTCATAACACATAATAATCAAAACACTAAATGTTCTACACAAAGAAAGGATACTAAAAGCTGCAAAGATATAAAGAACAAATTACATACAAATTATGCCCATTAAAATGACACCTGATTTCTCAATGGAGACTCTCAAAGCAAGAAAGCCTCATCAGAAGCTCTACAAGCCCGGGGAGAACTCAGATACGATGACAGGTTACAATCAATCACATCAGAAGCTCTACAAGCTCTGAGAGAGCACAGATACGATGTCAGGAATCAACCATATTCAACAGAGAAAGAATAACATTTCATGATAAAAACAAGTTCAAGTGATTTCTGTCTACCAATCAAGCTCTACCAAAGGTACTAGAAGGCAAAATTCAGTCTGAAGAGGAGGCTAACTACAGCTAAGAGACACAGGAATAAATAAAGAAGCATAGAATTGGATAAGTAGGGCAGTGGAGAGGATCTGGGAGGAGTTGGGAAAAGTGAAAGAATGTGATCAAAATACACTCTCTGATAAGTGGTTATTAGCCCAGAAGTTTGGAATACAGGAAGAACAACCCACAAACCACAAGAAACACAAGAAGAAGGAAGACCAAAATGTGGACATTTCATTCCTTCTTAAAAGGGGGAACCAAATACCCAAGGAAGGAGTTGCAGAGATTAACAATGGAGCAGAGACTGAAGGAAGGGCAAGCCAGCCTAAATATAGTTAGTTATCTCCTGAGAGGCTCTGATAGTACCTGACTAATACAGATGTAGAAGCTCACAGCCATCCATTGAACTGAGTACAGGGTCCACAATGAAGGAGTTAGAGAAAGGACCAAAAGAGCTGAGGGGTTTGCAGCCCCTCAGGACAAACAACAATATGAACTAACTAGTACCCTCAGAGCTCCCAGGGTCTCAACCACCAACCAAGGACTGCACATGGTGGGTCTGATTGTTCTGGCAGCATGTGTATAGTAGAGGATTGCAAGTTTGATCATCAATGGGAAGAGAGGACCTCGGCCTTGTGAAGGTTCTGTGCCCCAGTGTAGGGGAATGCCAGGGCCAATAAGTGGGAGAGGGTGGGGTGGCAGGCATGGGGAGGGGGGAGGCAACAGGGGTTTGTTCTTGTTGGTTTTGTTTGTTTGTTTGTTTTTTGGAGGGGAAACTGGGAAAGGAGAAATTTACATGTAAATAAAGAAAATATCTAAAAAAAGGAAAAAAGAAAAGAAAAAACAAAAACTAATCCAAGTCCAGCAGTTACCTTTCTGTATAAAACAATGATTTGTTTTTTTAACAAGTAAAAAGGCAATAAACTAGCAAAACTATAAAAAAATACATTTTGTTAAAAAAGTTAAATCAGCACATTTGATCTTACTCTGAATTCTGTATGTCTTCATAATCTATCAATATGAATGTGATGGTGATACTTGCAACCCCAACACTTAGGTAGCTGATGCCAGATTATAGGTAGAGGATAAAAAGGTAGTCTGGGCTACATAATGAGTTTGAGGCTTACCTGGACTAAAGAGTGAGTGAGTCCTTGTCTGAAAATACAAAAACAGCAAATTTAGTAGTCCATCAAAACATGGTAAATCTTTAACTTATTCAATGGTCTCATCTGATCACATAAAATTGTTTTTTCCCTAAAAAGTCAGAATGATTTATTTTGATTTTCTTTAAAAAAAAAAGTGCTTCTGGAATTCTTTTGGGAAGCAAGCCCTCACCTTTATAGCCATCACGATACCTGGATGGTGGTCAGAGGCACTGTTCTCTTAGTCTTTTGTCCAGCACTGCCAGAGAACTCCTAATGTGATTTGAACGTGATTCTAAAGACCATGTCCCATGAGAACACCATGCATCTGAATCATGTGCATTCTGCATGGCTCTGCTCCCCAGCATTGTCCTCAGCAAAGGGCAGGTGGACAAACACCTCCAAGAAGGGGCTTCATGACCCTCGTTAGTGACCAGCCAGCTGTCCTCTAAGAATCACAAATGCCAGCAAGAATCATCACCCATGTTTCTACAAACAGTGCATACTGAGCAGGGACAGCTTTTAGTCAGCAGTGCCTTCTCCAAAGTATATATGCAACTATAACCATGAGAGACCTGGTGGCCTCAGGCCACAGGGATGACTGGTCTACTGACCATCCTATGATGAGGATCGTGTCTTTGAAAACAGTGCCAGGCAGTTTTTATCTATACTGTTTATGTTCAAGCCTTCCTCAACACTGGAAGAGACCGACTCACTCAGCCAGTACCCTCACTACATAGGACCAAACTGGCCATACATATGAACAGGAAGCTGCTCATGGAAAGATGTCAGCAACTGGAAATACCACAACCAGGGGCCCATGTATCTTCTACCAGCATCTATTGAAGATGACCAACTAATTCAGAAACTTGTTGGAAGTGTGAAACCTAAAGTCCTCAAAATATTCAGGATAACCACACCAGGGAGCTACAGAACTAAAAAGGAACTTGATCACCTGACACTCTGAAAATCTTCAAAGTTACTCAGCTGATCTGGCTGGCTAGACGGCTGCCACAATACACTTTTACCATTGCATTCTTCCCTCCAGAAGCTGCATGCTGAAGTTGAAGAAGATATTTTTTCCCCTAAGAAATAAAGACTATTTTCCATAGAAGAAATTATATATGTGTGTGTGTGCAAGCACACATATATTTGGATTTTCTTTATTTTTTTTAATATGATTGCTTTCTAAATGATAAACAAACACAAGGTGAAACACTAACTAGTTTTACGTTGTATTCCTAGCTTTCGCCTGTCCAGGCTCTTGTGAAGATGTCCCACACAGACAGGTCTGCTCTCCTCTGTGTACAGAGGAGAGAAGAGACATGGAAGCAGCTGAAAATTTTGTTATTTGCCTTGCATAGTGAAAAAAGAGAGCCATGCCACAAAAACAAAACAGAAAACATACGGGGAGGCCATCCAGACGTGGGAGCAGCTTGGTCCCTCAGGAGGCAGTCAACACAGAGAAAGCCATCAAAACTATCTCTGGGAAGGATCTGCCTGCTTCTTCTGGGTCAGCGCCACCATCTGTGCTGCCTCCGAGTGACAAGATATTGACTGGATGGGATATAAACAGCCTCCAGAGGCATGGGCTCAGCTTTTCTTACACTATAAATCTGGGAGAGCATGGTCTACAGTGACAGCTGGCTTCTGGTGCCAATCTCAGTCAGTTTTGATCTGTTAGGCTACATATTTGCCTGTGGATGGTGTGAAGGAGCAGAATTTGAAAGCTTCTGTCTCCCCCCAGCCCATGCTATTTTCTGTCTGTCAGTGCTGCAGAGGGTGAGTTGTGAGGTCAGTTAGCAGGTGACACCAGAATGGGACAGATGCAAACTGATAGTCAGCAATTATGGCATATGTAACACAAGGACATAAATCTGAACCAGGAGATCACTCTGCTCACTTTTGTGTCTCAGTAACAGTTTCCTCAGTGACCTCTAATCCAGACATAAATACAGAAAGCGACAACTGGTTGACCTACAGAGAATAACAGACTGTGGAATGCACAGGTCCAAACAGGACATCTATGCCATACCTCTCCTCATAAGGCTCTGCAAACATTTTGAAAGAGGAGGCTAAAAGAGTAGGTAGGTAAGTCGGATGTGGTGGATGTCTGCACTAAATCTGCCTTTGCAGATTACCATGTATGGTAATACCATTGCACATGTGACCTCACAGTGCCAACGACAGTGTACACAAGGCCTGAAAAGGTCAAGCCAAATCAAAAATCACAACACTAACAGGAGAGAAACTCTTGAAGTGCCACTCCTAGGTGAGGCGTTGTAGGCAATTTGGAAGATTGAAAGCCTGGTAAGTCACACATGATAATAAGTATATAGCATTCACTAAGCATTCTTATACAAAGTCAGGTGGTGTAGAAACAATGAAGAAAGCAGTGGCACTCTGTAAAATACATATAGCATACTCTTCTTTAGACTTAGAACCATCAAGGGTTGGCTACAAAGTAGTGCCATTTTATAACACAATAACTAACACCAAGTTTCAGAAAGCAGAGCTAACAGGGTTGAAGACTGGCAGAGAAATACAGGGTCATAAGAGTCAGGTCTCTGGCTAGACCTTGCCACCCAGAACCTCATACAAAAGAAGCCAGTAGCCAAACACAGCGGTGGATACTCAGCCCCATGCTCTGCAAGCAGGGTGCCAGCCAACAGTGCAGAACGTTCTCCTTCACCGGACAGTTGTTTATTTGTGTCAATATGGCTTCATCTGAATTTCTGGAGTAAAATTTCCCTTCTACCTGTTGTGCAGTTCAACATCATAATGAAAATAACAAGTCCTTGACTTTTTAAGGTGTTAAAACAGGGCATATAGAGGATGTGTCAGCCAAGTTCATTCTTCAACAAAGCCAATGGTTTGTATATGAATAGAGGATCAGAGATGTCTTTCTGCCAAGATAACAAAGTAAGACTCCTTTTACATTTTGAATTATGGATCTGTTTGCATGTCTAATAATTCCTTCCTGTGCCCCGAGGCCATAGTAGTAACATCTCAAAGTCTTTTTTTTTTTAATGTTTTACTGCTTAACTGCTCTCTGTGTGGTGTGTGTGTGTGTGTGTATGTGTGTGTGTGTGTGTGTGTAGGAAAGAGTGTGTGTGACTGTGAGTATGTGTCCATGAAAGTGTGTGTGTGTGTGTGTGTGTGTGTGTGTGAGAGAGAGAGAGAGAGAGAGAGTTTTCCAAGTGTATTTCATGCAGATGTCTATAACCTTTGGATTAATTAAAGTACTTATGTGCTATCAACAAAAATTGTCTCTTATATACTACATCAAATATAAATTTATGTTTTCATATCTGTATCCTTTGATCCTTCAAATTTTAAATTTATTTATCTATGAGATACTCTTGATCTGATTTTTTGGTTCATTAATTCTTTTGCTATCACTGATGCTCTTTTTAATTAACTGTGTCTTCATTTTAATAATGTATATTTTCTTTTAGCTCTTTTCTTTGAAAAACAAGATATTTCCTTTTTCCTTTTTCAGTCTTAAGAATCTTTATCATTTATGGTTGAAAATATTTAGTAAAGCAAAAACAAGAAGCGCATACATGACTCTTCCGGCAGCTTCCAGGGCATATGCGGCACCTAGGGCTGGGTAAAGCTGTGTCGCCCGTAGCTGGTTCTGTAGGGAAGCCTTCAAAGTGGGCAACTGGGTCTAGGTGGCCTCGGATTCACAGTCATTTCTCTTGCTCATCTCCTTTCACATGCCATGTATTTAAACCTCCAGTTTTTTAATGCACACTACCAAGTCTTCAAATTTTTCTGAATCCAAAAATCTCAGTCTGCAGTACTCAAAAGTTAAACAGTGGTACTATTTCGAGACAGATTCCTTTTAAGGTTTATTTTATATTTTAAACACACACACATGTGTATACGCATATGCATGTGTGGTGTGTGTGTGGGGGGGGGTGTTCAGTGCCCTCAGAGACTAGAAGGTACTATATCCCCTGAGGCTGGAGGTACACGCGAGTGGAGTCACCTAAGAGGGGTTCTGTGAACTGAGCTTAGGTCCTCTTCAAACACAACAAGTTCTTATCTGCTGGACTTCCTCTCTAGGCCTCTTTGGACAACTTCTTACAGAACTGTGATTATAAACAGAAGAGGCCTTCCTAAGTCCACTGACAGTGTGGTCATCTTAGGAATGAAGGCCTACTTTGGGGACCCTTTGCCTTCTCCTGGGTTTGCATAGTCCAGCCTTGAGGTATGTGCCTAGTCTGATTGTAACTTGTTTTGCTATGTTTGGTTTATATGCCTGGGAGGCCTGCCCCTTTCTGAAGGGAAATGGAGGAAGAGTGGATCTGGAGGAGAGGGTAGGTGGTAGGGAGGGTAAACTGTGTTCAGAATGTAATATATGAGAGAAGAGGAAAGACGGAAGAAAGGAAGGAAGGAAAGAAGGAAGGAAGGAAGAAAGGAAGAAAGGAAGGAAGGAAAGAAGGAAGGAAGGAAGAAAGGAAGGAAGGAAGGAAGAAAGGAAGGAAGGAAGGAAGGAAGGGCCCTGCAGACCTGACTATAGGCCAAGTAGATGAAGACAACTCCTCCATTGAGGTTCTCTCTTCCCAGGAAACTCCAGCTTCTGTCATGTTGACACAGACTAGCCGGCACATGTCCATTAAGTAGTAAATCACAACAATAAATATTACATTGAATAGTCAGAAGAAAAAAAAAAGACTGGAGGCATTTAGGTCATTCAGCGGTCAAGAGAGAGTCTCCTTCAACGGAGCTCTGAGAACACCCTTGCATGTTTCACCATGAGGGCACAAAGGCTGCCGATGAACTTCATCAGGACCCAACCACACCGGTCTCCTCATCTCACATTCCAGCCTCTACAACTAGAAAAGACAGATTTCAGACATCTAAGCCATTTGGCCTAGGACAAAGAAAATTACAATGAGAAACAAACGTGAACAAATAGTTGTCTGATGTTAAGTGAAATTCCAGACTCTTTATTTTGTGAAAACTCCTGTGACTAATACTTATTACCTTTTATTTCTTCACAAAATTACAAAAAAATAAAAAAAACAAAACAAAAACAAAAAACAAAAAACAAAACCTGGCAATGTTCAGCTGCCTGGGCTACAGAGAGCAAGTAGTAAATGCTGAAGGTCCAAGGGCAGAGTAGAGTTCAGTTTTAACATAATTCTAGAAAAACAAACTTCTTTTACTTGATGACCTAGATTCCCGGTCAGACAGTGAAAAATTATTAAATGACCCCCTCTGAGCTTTGTGTTCGGTGTGAGATTTTGGTCACTGTCTCATCTGAGGGCAATGTGAAATGCTCTACTTCTTTGCTATCACTTTCAGTGGTTGTTTTTTCCACATTATTATTATTGTTATTATTATTATTATTATTATTATTATTATTATTATCATTATCATTAATTCACTTTACATCCCGCTCACTGTCCCCTTCCCAGTCACCTCCTCCCACAATCCTTCCCTCTCCCTCTTCCCCTTCTACTTTAAGAGGGAGAAGCATCCCCCTGTATCTCCCCACCCTGGTACATCAAGTCTCTTCAGGACTAGACACTGAGGCCAGACAAGGCAACCCAGCTACAAGAACATATTCCATATACAAGCCACAGCTTTCAGGATAGCCCCCCTCCCATTTTTCAGGGGCCACATGAAGACTAAGCTGCACATTTGCTTCATATGGGGCCTAGGTCGAGCCCTTGTGTGCTCTTTGTTTGGTATTTCCATCTCCAGGTGCCCCCAAGGGTCCAGGTGACTTGACTATGTTGGTCTTCCTGTGGAGTTCCTATCTCCTTCAGGGCCATCAATCCTTCCCCCAACTCTTTCATAAGACTCCCCAAGCTCCATCTACTGTCTGGCAGTGGGTCTCTGCATCCCTGTGAGTCACCTGCTGGGTGGAGCCTCTCAGAGGACAAGGTCCAACACTTGGTCAGGATGTTGGGGCCAACTACATCCAACCATCACAGTTCAGGTTTCCTAAGTAAGTGCAGAGCCAGGAACTTTTTTATGTGCTAGAGGTTGGTACTGGATTTTTTTCACATAAGAAGCAAATTGCACTGATTGTGCTTGTTTGTTTATTTAACCCTCTGAGCAGATTAGTGCTTTCCTATAGAACCATCCGCTGGAGCAGGAGAACCTACCTGGGGTCACAGCCTCAAAACATCCAACTCTCCCCACCCTCACCCTCCATCCCTTACTCCACAACCATCAACTAAAGATGGCTACTCAGCTGGAGGTGGGGCCTCTGGAGCCCCTCCCAACTCCAAGCTGGAATGTTGTACTCTCTCATTGTGTGTGATGGGAAGGCATGCCAGTGAGGAATCATAGAATTGGAAAAAGAAGAT
This sequence comes from Mastomys coucha, assembly GCF_008632895.1. NCBI lineage: Eukaryota > Metazoa > Chordata > Mammalia > Rodentia > Muridae > Mastomys > Mastomys coucha. The sequence goes on along the minus strand of NW_022196905.1, from coordinate 158,873,863 downwards.
CAATGTATGATCAAAATACATTGTGTAGATGTATGAAAATTTCAAACAATAAGTAAAAATATGGCTGTGAATTCCTTGTTACTCTTGGGAAAATACACCTTAAAATATTTGTATAATACTATTAATTGCATGTCGTTTTCCTTCAATATCTTCATTTTAGCTTGTGAAAATAACTGTAGCATAGTCCTTGAAAAAAAATCAGTATTTTTTTTTGCATCTGTTATTATGATGCAGTAGAACACCATAGCCCATCTCAGAGATGCTGATGTGTGCTGCCTCCATTCAGCACTGCTTCATGAAAAATAAATGTTTAGTACTGATAAGTAGGGTGGTTTTTGAAATGTCAACATCAAAACTAAGTTTTGCAAACAGCTCTGACTTATTAAGGTTGGAAATATATTAATTCCCGGTTCTTAGGGAAAACATAGTGTTTTCATTACTGGAAGTTTAACTCGAAGTCACGATTTCCCCACTGTTGTTTGCTTTTAAACTCAGATAAAAAGACGTGCTTGATCTTTATTACTTTTTGTACATTCGGTTTCTTAGCAAAATAAAAAGCTCTGAAAATTTAGGACTTTTATGATACAGAACGTCTACTTCAAAGCTGTTTCTTTTGTAATAATTCCACTTCAAACCCACAGAGCCCAAATGCTTTTGAGGCCATGGATTTCACAAAACAAAACAAAACAAAACAAAACCACTAACTTTGTTTGTCATAGTTTCTCGTCCTCTGACCTCGCTAGTCCATTTTGCCTTTCATTCAGGAGGTGCTTTCGGAATCACTGGTACACAAAGGACACTTGTAGGCATCATTACATTCCAAAGCTGTCTCCGATGGCAAGAACCCCAGGCACAGACAGAGAGCAGCGTGAGGGAGATGAGGGACCATTGTTGAGGAGACCAGGAAGAAGATGGGGGCAATGCCCATTTCCTAAGGTCAAGATGAAGATGGACAGTGAATATGAGATAGAAAACATAGAAGAAACAGAACATGGGAGAATATTAAAATGTGTGTGTGTGTGTGTGTGTGAGAGAGAGAGAGAGAGAGAGAGAAAGAGAGAGAGAGAGAGAGAGAGAGAGAGAGGAAAGGAGGGAGGGAGGGAGGGAGAGAGAGAGAATAGAATTTAGCTTATTGCCCTCCTATTGTGGTGAGTTTTCTAAAATCACATCTTAAAATACTTATTTTTGCCTCTACCCATTCTTACCAATTCAAATGACATGGATATGAGGTTGGCTGACATTGTTCCAGATATATGTGGGTTTTCTAGTATTCTATGAGTGAGTCCTGTGCTCTCTGGTCCTTTTCTGTGTGATTTCTGCTAAGAATCTCACAAGTCCCAAGATTTTTTACAGTTCTTCTGCCTTCTCTTCTTTACAAATCACATCTTAAAAGTCTCAACATAGCTGGGCAGTGGTGGCACATGCCTTAAATCCCAGCACTTGGGAGGCAGAGGCAGGTGGACTTCTGAGTTCAAGGCCAACCTGGTCTGAAGAGTGAGTTCCAGGACAGCTAGGGCTACACAGAGAAACCCTGTCTCAAAAAAAAAAAAAAAAAAAAAAAAGGAAAATGTCTCAACATTGCATATTTCTTCCCTCTTCTACCTGCTCCTTTACCTTATGTGTTGCAGTTAGAGTGTCCTCATATACTAGCCTGGGGCACTTCTGGAGCTGATATGATGCCCTGTTTTCCCTTATTATCATTCAAATAGTCATTCTTCAATGGTTCTGGATGGTAGCTGTATGATAGAAACCACTGAGCAACATCCTGCATTTGAGGTTTCATGATTTCATACGTACAAAGATCCAACGCAAGAAGTGTATGCAGGACCTCAAAATAGCTCCTGTGCAAGAACTAGCATAATTAGAGTGAATGGTGGCTTGTGTTTCAATGCACAAGCTAAAGGATGGGGATAAAAATTTGCCTGATATCATCTGCAGCACCTGAGCTGGCCTGATTCCATTTGCCATCTCTTCATGGGGCTTCAGCTTCCGGGGGACAGGTATAAAAGCCAAATCAGATTTTAACAACTTCCTTTTGGTCAACCCTGTACTTCATCTGTGAAGGCAACCTCCTTCCTTCAATATCCACCTTCCATAGCTGGCATGACAATATAAATCTCTCCACTCAAGGTTTTACAATTGTTTAAGTGTCCAGTCCAGCATCAGCTTCAAGATTAATTGTGATGGAAGAAGTTGGCAGTCATGGTGGTAGTGCTTCATGGTCATCTGTAACTTATTGTACAGCTTTGCCTATTGTCCAAGTGCCAAACCCAAACTCATGAACTCAGAGGTTCACAACGATGATTTATTTCCACAGATCTTTGAATTGGCTGCGAGTTAGCTTGTAATGGGGATGTTTCTACCTATCTCAGCTGGGGTAACTAATGATTCTGTGTGCTGAGCTAGGTGCTGAATCACCTTGGCTGGAATTTTCTGTGATGTCTTTGCTTCACTCAATCCACAATGGTTTAAATGGCAGGTCATCTACATGCAAGGAGGTTTCAAGAGAGGACCAGCAACGCAACCTTCTCCACCGTGGTCTAACACCCTAATATGTTCAGGGATACTCCATGTACATTCCTTGGTCCTTTTGCTTGTAAGCAATCAGTGTTACATTTTTCAGATTTGGAGACAGAACCTCATAGTGAAGTCATTTCTATAGGTTTTCACCTTGCAACACCATAACTTTGGGGTTTAGGGTTTCAACATACCAATTTTACAAGAATAAAATTGTTCAGGACATTGTTATAGGTTCCTTGAAATTTGGGGTGAGATCTGGAACTCAGTGTACCTATTTTACTAAGCTACCACTGATTCTCTTTATGTAATTTTCTTTAAATGAAATCAACTTTTCCTTCTATCATACTCATGAATAGGCTTTGGTCATTTTGTAAGATCCAGTAAGATGGGATGTCTGTTAAAAGTACTTGCTGCTCCTGCAGAGGACTCAGTTTCGATTGCACAAGCACACATTGTGGCTTTCAGCCATCTATTCCTCCAGTTCCACGGGATCCAATGTCCTCCTATGACCTCTTTAGATACCAGATATGCATGTCGTACACAGACATAAATACAGTTAAACACTCATATACATAAATCCTGAAAAGTAAATCTTTATAAAAATATAATAGAAAGATCCAGTAATTAATCTAGAGTGAAGAAATCAGAAATTTCAAAACTTTAATATTTTTGAAGTTCAATATTTTTGATGTCTAGTATTTATGCTTAATCTGCTTTAATCTGGTCTGATCTTTGTCTCACTGCAATGTGGATCATAAAACACAAGTATGTCTTTGAAAATCTAGCCAATCCACAAACAGAACACACCCAGCTTGAGATGGAGAATATGAGCCTTTCCACAGAAGTTGTGCGAGGTGCCAAAGTTTTGTGGTCATCACTTGGAGTGTCTAAGTGATTCCATCTCTAAATTAAACATTCTCTTCAGAATAGGAAAGAGGTTTTTATGTTATACCGACAGTCTATGCTTCTAAGTCACTATGAAAAACTGAAAGATTAGAAGTAAAGTAACATGGCTGGTCATGTGCTGTAAATGTACACCTGGTCCCAAGCCCAGACTCTACCCTGTATACATCTGGTCAACCAGAAGGCAATCTATATTAGGAACTACCTCCTTGGTCTGTGTCAGAGAAAGTCCACCATGATGAGCCCACAGGAGGTGCTGACAAAGAACTTACCCTATAGTGTGCATCCCTTCTTTTCTGTTCATTTCAAACTTATGAAGTAAAATACTGCCAAATAATTTCTATGCTCATTTTGAGTGGATCCCATCCTTTCTTCCCAATCTAACTGAGTTACATGGTGAATTCTATGAATCACCAAAATCTACCTTCATTCCCTGAACTTCAGATGTCTGAAGGCTGTTTAGTCTGGCTTGATTTGATTGGTTTGGTTGGTTGGTTGGTTGGTTGGTTGGTTGGTTGATTTGGTAGGTTGTTAGGTTGTTAGGTTTGTTGATTGGTTGGTTAGTAGGTTGGTAGGTTGGTTGGTTGGTTGGTTAGTTGGTTGGTTGGTTTAGTTGGTTGGTTTGGTTGGTTGGTTGGTTGGTTGGTTGGTTGGTTGGTTTGATTGGTTGGTTGGTTGTTTTCTGAATGCTCTTAGAGAAGATACAGTGGTGTATAATCTTTATCTTTGCTTCCTACAGAAGTGAGAAACTCACGTATTTGTGCACAAAATAAACATCAAGGAGAAGTTCACAGAGCCTAGGGAATAATCATATTTTCAGGCACAAAACATGAAACATAAAACCTAGTTGGAAACAATATTGAGCAAATACTTCCATGAATTCTCCATCAGTAGCTGGTTGGACACAGTGAGGAGGGCTTTGCCTGGATTCTTTCCTCATCTGGATTTCTCCTGAGGTTGTAATGAGTGTGTCTTCAAGTTTGGAGCTCTCCAGTCACACTGTTGTACTGCATGCCACCTGGAATGTGGCTGGACCCGATAGCCATAACACCTGCATGGCCTAGCCTATGACACAAGTATCTGCACACTAGAATGCCTAGGTTATCATAGTGTATGCCTAGAAAATGTAGATGATGTGTTTGAACACTCCATAGAAATGTTTTGCTAAATCATTTTCCTCAAGGCAAGTTCAAAGGGAAGATGTGCCAGGTCCCCTGTGGATGTGTGCTTCAAATTAATGTATGACTAATATCTTTCCTCAACTGTGTATAGGATTCAGGTATGTATTAGAAAATTAATTCACCTGAAATCCTCCATTGCCCAAGGCATATGACTTTCACTTTAAATCCCTGGTATCAGTTCTGCATTTGTTCATAGTTTAAGCACTAAACGTGGAGCTGTCCCATCCACTGTGACTATGCATCACTCACTCCCAATATTCCTTCTTCCATTAGGCACTCCGAGTAATTATCAGAATCTGCTTCTGGAGAACGATGGGCTAGGTGGTGAGGGGTTCAGCTCTATGTGCTGCAAAGACATTTGGAGCTCCGTATTAAACACAACATTAGTCACCCCCCTGTTATCACACGATTGCTCCTGCAGTGAAATTATTAGGCAATTATTTCCCCAAAACAGCATTGTAGTGATAAAGATAAAAATTATACAATTCGCTCCAGTCATTATTTTTTTCTCAAGGTTAATGTGTTTGTCACATCGCATTAAACACCCACATTAACCATTAGAACACTTCACGGTCCAAGCAGAGCTGCCTCTGTGAAACTAATAAAAGGATAAATTAGAACAATCATCACCATGGTGACCATGTTTATGAGTAATGATCATTCTTTCTGATAAAGTATTCTACTTGTAAGGCAAAAGAAACCTGATTTCTGTTGATTGTCTTTACACAAAGTTTTGAGATACTGAATACTGTCTCTGAGTGCATGCCTATAAAGACCATGATACCATGATCAAATGCTGATTTTATGTTGTTATATTTAAGCTAGATCTTAAGAGTTAAGTATAACTGTCTGCCAGGGGGATGGAAAGATTCAGTTTCTGGAGTCAGGGGTTGAATGCAGTGTAGAAACAGCATCACTCCATATAGCCATGATACTATCTTCCAGCTCATGGGTAAGCCAGCCACCGTCTTTCAGCCCAGCCCAAAGGTCCACCATTCCCTGTAAGTGCAGGGAGGATTCCTACTTTTGAAATCACTCAATATTTGCTTCAAAGAAAAATGATGCAAAACTTCGGAGTCAGTAATATGTCCTTATTATCTGAACAGGCAGCTCTGGGGCTACTTCATCCACACATGAGTGGCCAAGTGCACGGACTTAGTGCACTTTTTCTCTTTTTCAGCATAAATATAGAGTTTTAAGTTTGCTTGAGAACTGCAAGCAGACCTGTGCAGTCAAATTTAGAAACCCAAAACTCAAACAGCATTAAAACATAAAGCATTTGCTCTGCCTATGCAGAACTGCCCTATCATTTTTTATTTTAGCAAGCTGACCTTGTGAACGAAAGTTGACAGACCTGTGTCACACATATTTTGAAGGTTAGGTTGGGTTTTAAAGTTTAATCTCACACTGATTTTAGCAACATCTTTTAACTACACCAAAACAATGTAATTATGCCAAGTAAACATTCCTATGGCAGCCTCTCTCCCTGGACAGAACTGATAAAATGTGTTCTGATCTAACACTTCTTACAAAGAGTTCAGCCCTTACCCTTCTATTTGCCGCTATGAACAAGCCCAGCACCCCTGAACCTTAGACCAGTGGTCATGACTCTTTTGCTCTAGACAATCTTTTCATGGGAGTGGCCTAAGACCATACAGAGATATTTACATTATTATTTATAGCAGCAGCAAAATTACAGTTATGAAGTAGCAACAAAACAACTTCATAGTTGGAGGTCATTACAACATGAGGATCTGTATTAAAGGGTCACAGCGTTGGGAAGAATGAGAGACACTGTCTAGACCAAGGATAACCTTGAATTATAACTTGACTTTTTTGAGTGTCCTTTTGAGTTCCATAAGTACCTTGTGACTTCTGCCATCTAAAACGAAGACAGGATAGATCAGGCCCAGTGGAGCTTACAGGAGTCACAATCCCCATTTGTCCTCTGTAATTGAAAGCTTTTTCCTTCAGGACCCTAGTCATACTATATACAACAGCTTTTTCTTCTAAGGATGCTCCTTTGGTCAACTGAAGCCCTCCTCCTGTCAAGCCCTCCCTAGTGTGTCGCCTCTGGTTTGGGGCTCCATCCATCCTAAAGCTCCTCCACCTCCAAGCCAGATCATGGCTGCCTGAAGTCATGTTCTCTGTCCTAAGGAAGCTCATCTGAAGAGTATTTGTCAGGTTCCTCCAACCAACCCTCAGCAACAGACCAAGCTCAGACCAAGCTCAGACCAAGCTCAGACCAGGCTCAGACCAAGCTCAGACCATGCTCAGACCATGCTCAGATCATGCTGCTTTGGCCCCCTGGGCTCCCTTCTCTGCCTTGCTCTGGATGAAAATTCTGCCAAGTCTCAAGTCTGGAGATGACTTTAGTTCTGCTGACCAAGAGCAGTTGTGGCAGGCCCAAGGAACTTGGGATGAGGAGCCTAAATTCAAACCGACACAGCCTTCTACATGCCACACCCATCCTTGAAGTGTGGATATCAGGACCCAGGTAATGCAGCCCAGAAAGGTCAGCATATTGTACAGCTGTCTGGTCCAAATTAGAACTTTACCTCTTGGAGGGAAGGTATCTTCATAAGATTCTTGAAGTTAATGAAAGTCTAAAGACTCAGGCAACTCAGGGTTACCAGGTTTTGAAGCTTCCTGTGGTGGGCTTGTCAGCTGCCTCTGTGTTATCGGTGGCACTACAAAGCATCTCCTTTCTCATGTGCAAAACCTCAATAAACTCTCTGCTTCACCAAGCTACACCAGGTACATTGATTTCTTTGGGCTACTGTTGGTATCCAAGCTATAGGGAACAGACATTCATTCATGTTTCCAGCAGAAGTCATACAGCATAGGAGTAAATTTTGACTCTCAAGATTGAGAAAGCTGAACTTCTGGGCTAATATCCACTTATCAGTGAGTGCATGCCATGCGTGTTCCTTTGTGATTGGGTTACCTCACTCAGAATGATATTTTCTAGTTCCATCAATTTGCCTAAGAACTTCATGAATTCATTTTTAATAGCTGAGTAGTACTCCATTATGTAAATGTACCACATTTTCTGTATCCATTCCTCTGTTGACGGATATCTGGGTTCTTCCCAGCTTCTGGCTATTATAAATAAGGCTGCTATGAACATGTATTCGGGAGCATGTGTCCCGAATACATGTTGGAGCATCCTCTGGGTATATCCCCAGGAGTTGTATAGCTGAGTCTTTGGGTAGTGCTATGTCCAATTTTCTGAGGAGCCGCCAAACTGATTTCCAGAATGGTTGTACCATCTTGCAATCCCACTAGCAACGGATGAGTGTTCCTCTTTCTCCACATCCTTTCCAGCATCTGCTGTCACCTGAGTTTTTGATCTTAGCCATTCTGACTGGTGTTGGATAGAATCTCAGGGTTGTTTTAGCCCAGAAGTTCAGAATACCCAAGATACAACTCACAGACCACGTGAAGCTCAAGAAGAAGGAAGACCACAGTGTGGATACTTCAGTCCTTCTTAGAAGGGGGATCAAAATACCCACAGTAGGAAATACAGAGACAAAGTTTGGGGCAGAAACTAAAGGAAAGGCCATCCAGTGACTGTTCCACCTAGGGGTCCATCCCATATATAGCTTACCCAACCCAAACACTATTGTGGATACCAACAAGTACTTACCGACAGGAGTCTGATATAGCTGACTCCTGAGAGGTTCTGCCAGTGCCTGACAAATACAGAGGTGGATGCTCACAGCCATCCATTGGACTGAGCACAGGGTCCCCAATGGAGGAGCTAGAGAAAGGATCCAAGGAGCTGAAGGGGTTTACAGCCCCATAGAAGGAACAACAATATGAACCAACCAGTACCCCCAGAGCTCCCAGGGACTAAACCATCAACCAAAGAATACACATGGAGGGATCCACGGCTCCAGATGCATATGTAGCAGAGGATGGCCTTGGGGGAATCAATGAGAGGAGAGGTGAAACTGTCCCGCAGTTTCATGAACTGGGTTCTGTCTCGACCAAAGGGAGAAAAGGAGAACCTGAAACAGAGTTCGAGATCAAAAGGACACGAAGCCAAGTTGAGGGTTTCCAATCAAGGCTCGCCACTTTACTTTTGGGTTTCAGCATTTATAAATGAAAGCCAAACTGGATCTCTAGGTTGCAATGACATTTGCATAACATAAACATTGAGAAGTCAGGGAAGAGTCAGGAGGGAGTCACAAGGGAGTCAGGAGCAAAGGTCACCAACTGCTCAGATGTAGGTCGGTGGATGTCCTCAGGCAATAGGCCTTGTCACAGGCATAGTTGTATCTCAGGGGAACTTCTAGGGGAACTTCTTTCAGAGATAAGCCAATAGTCTGCTGAAGATCTTTTGGCTTAATTCCCTAGGTGACCTCCTCGGGTGAAAGCCGCCAAAGGCCTGAGGCTGAACTGGGCGTGGGAGGCAACAGAGAGACCTTTGGTCTCATGAAGGCTTGATGCCCCAGTGTAAGGGAATGCCAGGACAGGGAAGTGGGAGCAGGTGGGTTAGTGAACAGGGAGAGGAGGGATGGGATAGGGGAGTTCTCAGAGGGGATAAAATTTGCAATGTAAATAAAAAAATCTAATAAAAATTATTAAGAAAGCCAAAGAACCAGATAGAACAATCCCAATTCACTCTCCTGCTCTGAGCCATTGATGAGGTTCTGTATTTGGTGCCCAAACAGAAGGGCTTCACACAGGACAGCAGTCAGCTGGCTCATTCCCTTCAAGACAATCTTTCTCTAATGTTGCCTCAATGGACTGGATAATCTACCCTCTGCCCGTGCATTGAATGGCATCCTTAAAGCTTCATTTTCTAAGAGCCTCACCTCCACCCAAAGGATATGACGTTCTTATACTTTGATTAGTTTAACATACTCCTCACTTGAAGCACAGATACTGAAGTTTCATCCACCTTTCTGAGACCTACTTAGGAAAATGTTCTCTAATACCATCCCATATTTGCCCCATGATATGGAGACACTGCACGGGTAGTGACTCTCCAGCCACAGTGAGAGTGAAGCCATCAGGAGGTTGCCGCAGAAACACAGTGCCTAGACTCAGCCCCACACATCCCGATCTTGAGTCTCCAGCTCATTCCCTGCTGCTGCCAATCCCCGTGAGTAAGGTTCACAGTTCCAAAGCTGTCGCTTCAATCTTGGTGCTTTCTCACACGGATTTGATGAGTTTAAATGTGATTTTCTTTCCCTGTGCATATCTTATTTGTAACTGACATGCATGCGTTCAAAGCGAAGTGTATTCTTATTTTGAATATATTTTAGATGTCTAGTTAACTTCATGAGGATTCAGTGAAGCTTTGCAGTTATGAGGAGAGCTGTATACTGGCTAATCATACTTCCATTGAGGTGATCTAAGAAAATATCTCAAAACGGAAAAGTGGCATCAAGAATGAGTTCCAATCTCATAGCCTCACCGTGCCATAGTTACGAGAAATGAATGTTCCGTCTTCAGGTGCGAGAGCAATTTGGAAATGAGCTATGGAGAAATGAAAACGACCTTGTCACATGTTGTCTGAGCTGGGGAGGCATTTTTGATTAATGCTGCACTATTTTAAAGAGAAAAAAAAAATTGTCGCTCGGCAAACACAGAGAAGCCAAAAGCACTTACGTTTGCACGCGCGGTAGCAAAAACTCAAGTTAGCTAAAACAAGTTCGGCTGAGGAGCACACGGAGGCTGTCTCTGCAGACTCCTGGGTAGCCATTATTTAGTCCGTGAGGACTCAACCTGAGCATGGTGCCATGAATAAATTCGGCAGTGAGTAAAATCTCTTTCTTAAAAAGGTAGATAAATACTTGAGGTGAGGGAAAAGCTGTTTTTTTTTTCTCCTCATAGAGATGACCAGTTTCTTACGGCCATGGGCTGCTGCGTGTTTCCAGTAAGTTCTGGCTTTGACCCAAAGAATCTAGGGCAAGATAAGAAACCTGCCCCTCGAAGTGAACATGAGGTGCAGCTTCCCCTACGCAGTAGCCTCAACGTGACTTCTGCACGCATTAGCATGCTTTCTACACTCAGGATGATTTCACCCTGTGGATTCTGGGCTGTGGAGGAAACAGATCAAATGGGGCACGGAAAGCATAAAGCAAAGGGGGGAGCACAGACACCTAACTTCACACTTCACACTGCACACCCTGCGTGCAACAGAACTGGACTCACTCATCGCCCTGGCCTAAAGAGCCGCCAGAAACAGCAGCGGACTATCATTCACCTTTGCAGTGAGGTTCCCAGGGCAAAACTACAGAATAGAGTGAGAACTAAGGCCCGAAGCATGTTAACAGAGCAAAAGAAACAAATCTATAAGATTTACCAGCAAAGAGCAAGAAGGACCACATGGCAGGACGTGAGATCAGTTCCAGTGGCTTCTCTCACATCCTCGGCTCTGCTAGTGTGGAGGCCTGTGTGTATTTACGTGTTTCTGCCGGTAGTAATGGCTGTGTCCATGTGTCTGTCTTTATGTTTATGTGTGCCTGTGAGTATCTGTGTGTCTGGGTAGGTGTTCATATGTGTCCCATATGTCTGTGTTTTTATGTGTGGGCATGTATTTGCATGTATGTGTCCATGAATGTTCAGCACAGCTTCCTTTACAAATTTCCTTCTCACATGTCAGGGATTTCAGACCAGGCCTCGTTAAGTTCATTGAGTACTTCCTTCCCCTTTGCTCTGTATGTAACACTTGAATCTTCTTTTCTAGCCAGTGAGCATCACCGCAAAAGTCATGCTAAGCTCCTGGGTCAGTCATCATCCTCAGTGAGTCCCAGAATGAGTCAGTTCTTTACAAGTGGTGCTGCGGAGAGTTGGCTTTGCTGCTTGGCTCACTTGCTGCTGCTGCTGCTGCTGCTACTCTTCTACCACTATACTACTAGTAGTACTACTACTGCTACTGGTATTATTATTATTATTATTATTATTATTATTATTATTTGAATGAATATACTTCAAAGTTAAAAACTCAATGCAATCCCCATCAAAATTCCAACTCAATTCTTCACAGACTTAGAAAGAGCAATTTGCAGAT
>NW_022196905.1:158849598-158860055 GCF_008632895.1 Mastomys coucha | reverse complement strand
AAAAAAAAAAAAATTAAAAAAAAAACTCAAAACATTTCTGGATAGTAAAGCCATAACATTATTTTTTTTGTATGCTGGTCTATTTACAATAGTTGTGGACAAATCCCAATGTTCTTATCCCAAAATATTTCACATGATTTTTAGAATTAATTTTTGCACTTTCCTTTGTACCACTGTAAGCCTACAATGTAAATGGTTTCACTGTTATATTCTGAACACATGTGTAATTAGGTACTTCATGCTTCTATGTCCCTCCTCCACTCTTCTTGATGGTCTCCTTCCCCCTCTACATCCATGTCACATCTATGAAATCACTGTATGTCCCTGCTCCACTCTTCTTGATGATCTCCTTCCCCCTCTACATCCATGTCACATCTATGAAATCACTGTATGTCCCTGCTCCACTTTTCTTGATGATCTCCTTCCCCCTCTACATCCATGTCACATCTATGAAATCACCCACCTTCCCTCTGTACCTTCCATTTCTCTCAAGAATCCTTAAATTCCTATGAAAGGACAAAAGGCTCTCAATAGTTAAAATAATGTGGGGTCAAGTAGAACATTGTGAGTTCTACCTATGAGGTAATTTTGTGAAGAGACTAACCCATGCTCTCAGGTAGTGCTGAAAAGATGTGTATATAGTTTGCATTTGTGTATAACATTGTGGATACCAATGTTTTACATAGAAATTCATTTAACTAGATATAAACTTTTTTGTAAAGTAAATAGATTTACTCACAATATTTTGTTTCAGAAATTATTGGTAATTAAGAGCAAGTCTCCATTATGAAGGAGATTTTAATACATATTGATAAGTCCATACACAAGAAAAATCACTTTAGTTAATTCTAACCCGAGCAGAAACGGATTATGCTGATGGAAGTTTTAAGTACAAAAAAGAAAAAAAAAAAGAAAAAAGAAAAGAAAAGAGAAAGAAAGAAAGAAAGAAAGAAAGAAAGAAAGAAAGAAAGAGAGAGAGAGAGAGAGAAAGAAGGAAAGAAAGGAACAATATCAAAGTACCTACTGTCAACACACAAAGCCAGACTGGATCTGTAGAGAACACCCAGCCCAAAAGGATGTAATCAAGTGCATGTGCATAGGAGAGTGCCAAGAGCAGGATGTGGGAAGCCATCCTTTAAGAACCTGGTCTTTGAGGCTGGGAAGATGGCTCAGTCTACCAAGTGTTTGACACATTTATAAAGACATCAGTGGCAAAACTGCTTAGGTTCAGCAGCGAATGCTGTATACCTGCAGTCCGAGCACTGGGGAGACAGATTGGTGGATCTCTACAGCTCATTATCTAACCAATGTAGTCAAATTGATGAGTTGCAGTTTTACTGAGAGAATTTGCCTCAAAAAAAGTTAGTCAATTTATAAATTAATTAAAATAAGATAAAGCATGATGGAGAAAAACTGCTAAATGTTGACCTCTGACCTTCACACAGACATGCATGCACATCCATACAGAGGTGCACACATCGTGAATCTATACACAAAATACTTGGCATTCTAATGCACATTAAACTACCTCAGAATGCAAAGCTACCTTCAGGTACTTCAGTAACTGTACTACAGTCTTCAGTTTCACAACCTGGATCTCAGATTAAACCACCAAACATCTCAGAACCAGCACTGGAGTTCATGTTGAGACAGAGCTTGCCCACTCCTCCCTGTCCTTTGCTAGATGAGAGCAGCTGATATCTCCTTCACACACTGATGGCAGGCAGCCATGGTAACCTCTCTAGAAACCTAGAGACCATGAAAAGAGCAGTGACACTCTGTGGAGGAATGCTCAGTTCAGCCACTACCCTGCCATTCACAGAGGATCTCTGCTGACCTTGAATAGCCCTTGGGAATTGTCCTAGGGTAACATTCCAAGAAGCCTCTCCTGGGTGCAGCTTGGCTGAGGTGACAGCTCTGCATGGGAAAGCACTAGCTGCTGACCAAGTCGAGAAGGTCACCAGGGCAGCAGACCTGAAAGATGGAGACAAGTTCATGGAGGAAGTCTTGGCTCTGTATGGGCTTGTACACTTTACTGTTGATTCATGAAAAGCATTTCTCTTGCTGTTGAGTAATGAGTCGTGAGTCTACTGGTGTTGGTAGAACTATGGATCCCTTCCTCCAAACTGTCATGGCCTGAGCTGTGGGAAGCCTCCATTGTTGTTTCTTAATTAGAAACAGGCATTGCCTGTGGGGTGGGCAAAGCAATGGCTGACTAGCCTTTGAATAGCAAGCAAAGCTGCTTTCCATCCTTTACAAGACCACAGGCTCTTTAGATAGCAGGAAGGCAGGGTAAAAAAAGAAAATATAGAGAGACGTAAAGACCTTTTTAAAGCCATATGGAAACCTAATACAATAGAAGCTTCATAAAATATACACATACACATAAGTAGAGTCACCTAATGGGGTAGGAGGCAATAGCCCAACTAGATACCATGTTACTAAATACAACCTCCAGTATCATAAATGGGTAACATCCTCCTGAGTTGTTGCCCAAAAGGGTCCAATAGACCCCAAAACATTGCAGGCTATTGCCAATGCTATTGGGTGCCCTCCAGAACTTGATGGTAATGACCTATTGCTGAAGACACCATATTCTGATGACATTGAACATGGAGACATCTAGCCAGTACTCAACTAGAATCTTCACCTGTTATAGATTACATTCCTAGTGCTGGAAGGTGCTATGCATGCTACTGGAAGAAGCAGGAAACAAGTAAGCACGGATGTCACTCATCTGGGAACACCGAGAGCCATAGTAATGATCTGCCTATAAGATATGCCCATGGCTCAGCAGCGGCACAAATGTTATGGGAATAAGAAACTTTAATTTTCTTGGATTTAAGCCTGATCCTTCTTATAAAACCCATGCCTGACACTCTGAGGGAAACTAAGAACTTGAGACTAGCTAGGTCAAGGGCCTTAGGGAAAACCTACTACTTTTACTCTGCTGAATAATCATAGCAATAAAATGAATGCTATTGAGATATTGCTGTACCCTTAGGTAGGCACACTGCTCTCAACTCTCAGCAGAGAGTCTTCTTGTAGTCGATGTTAATCAACCCAGAGACCCACAACTGGACAATGCGCAGAAAATAATAAACTTTAACATTCTCAGTCCTAAATCTGATGCCTATATCACAGCTCTCTTCTCAAGGCTCAGGGATATCTGGAGAAGGGGTGGCAGAAAGATTTACAAGAGCCAGGAGTAGTAGATAACCTCACAGAATCAAACATTTCAGACTCAACAGGACAGAAGCAAGTGTGAGCTCAGATACTGTGACACCACGCACAGATCTGCATATGCTGAAGGCACACACACTGATCCCATCATGGAGCCGGGGGCTGGGTACATACATAGCCCCAGTCCTAATCAAAAATTTGATCCTCTTGGATGGAATGATGTTGTGTATATCAGCCACATTCCATAACAGGCCCTTGATCAAGGAGAGTCAGCCAACACAAATTGGGCTTCATGGTTTTTTGTTTTGGTTTGCTTTTAAGAGAGAGAAAGAACACCCACTGAGAATTCAAACAAAACATTTAATGATGTGGAGTTAATCTACCAAATGTTTTATATACACAAAAACTCTACTTCTTCATCCGGCTCCCCCTTTTAATGGCACCAACCAATCTATTTTGCAATTTTTCCACTGTGGCTCTATTTTTAAAAGTTTAAAACCTTGACAATTTGGGGGATTAAGGTAAATCCTTTTCTGCCTGTGTTTCTTTGACCTTGGGCTCTGCCTCCATTTTAGTGTGACATTTAAAGCCATCATTCAAGGTTAACACATACAGTTATTAGTGACATTTAAGGATGAGTTTGTGTCCTGGAATTAGAATCCGGCTGTGAACCTCTAGAGAGAAGTCCACAGGTAATGCTGAAGATCCGTGTGGCTCTGAATCTCACAAGTTCTGTCTTCAGTACTAGCTTGTGTCCCAGCACCATGTGGTAGCACCATGTGTTAGGGTACCTGGTCCCTCCAACAGCTTCATTGTAAATTCTGAATCTCTCTGATGTAAAGGGGGATAACTAAGGAGTTTTTGCTTTTAGCAGTCCCTGAAATGAGCTGGAGATGGTCTCTTGGCAGAAGACACACAAGGCCCACCAGTCTGTGGCTCCCTGGGCTCCCAGGTTCCTCTTTCATACTACAGCCCTTTGGAGACTCTAAGAGAGCATTACATATGGCTGGTTAGCATGATGAGAGCTCACAGCACAGCAGCAGAGAAGCTGCACTGTTTGATGCAGACCTCGGTTGGAATTTTTGTTTGTGTTGATCCATGTTTATTTTAAGGATTTTCTATTTTAAAAAGGGCAAAAAGAAAAGGCAAGACAGTGGGTAGCATTTGGGCTTAGAGTAGGAAATAGTATGTATACATAGGTTCCAGATACATGTATATATTTGCACTTTTGATTAACAAATGTAAGGTATTTCTAATGACCATGGACTTGATTTTAATACAACTTGGCACATAGGATGCTGAGTGCTAGCTAGTGGTAATCATCTGCCTCTCTCCATTCACTTATGAAAACCTCAACAAACCGCTAGCATATTATGTCCACCATCTTCTCTGACTGGGTGCACCCAACATCACCTACTGGATACATCAGATCTCAAAGCTTGTCATCTGATAACATTTCTTCTGCCAATGTTGGGTAGACTTGACACAGAAGATGCAATTGTACGTGGGGACTCACTTCTGCCATCTGTCAGGGGAAAGGAGCTGGAAGAGACTGGGGGATAAAAGTGGGCTGGTTTTCTAAGAATGATCCTAATGGGATCATTCCCATTAGGGAAGGTCATTCTACATCTTTAAGCTGTAAAACAATGGACTTCAAACTGAAGAACCAACTAAGGAAAATTTTCAATTTAGCCATTAGGACTTTGCATGATCTGGGGCCAGCAAGATGACTCAGCAGATGAAAGCACTTAGCTTGCAAACTTGATGACATGGGTTCACAGACCCCATGCATGAGGGAAAGAGAATTGATTCCACAAAGTTCTCCTCAAACACACATACCCACCCTCCACACACACACATACACACACACACACACACACAGACAGACATACACACTTACATGCACATAACACATACATACACACATACATGTATACATGTAAACACACACATATACACTCACATAAATACATATATATGCGTACACACACACATACTCCCCTTGATACAGGCACCCTCACATCATAAACACATGCCATGTACCCAAATCACACCAATAATGCATAAAGTTTTAAAAGAGCACTCATGGTCTCTATCTTGCATACATAGTATATTTTATTTCAAGATGCTGAGTAAGTAATGTTTTTTAATATTATTACTTATTTTCTTCATATATTCATTGTAACTCCACAGAATTCTTCATGGTAGGATTTTGATGGGCAATTTCATTCCCATTATCCTGGCATTTTGCCATTAGTTTGTAGTATGTTAATCAAGTGTCAGTAGCATTATCAATTGGAAATCATCCTTATAATATTATGTGTGCTGATATCTTTTGAACAGGAACTCAGATTGAAAAGCATAACTGTGGTTATTAAAATGAGGCTGTGCACATGTTTTTAAATAAAATGTTTTTAAATAAATTACTTGAAATCAACTGAGGGGTTTAATTTTCTGTGTTCTTCTCCTCTGAGGAAAAATGTATTTTTAATACATGTTCTTTTTAATCAATTCTCCTCGCTACACTGAGCTAAGACAGCATGGTGTGTGTGTTACTGCAATGGTCAGCACTGGGAACACCCTCCACTTGGTCTTGACTGTTTAAATTATTTCAGTGTAACCTCATGTCAATCATCTCACAGTCTTAGTCTTAGAGTTCACTGTTGCTCTATCTTCCTCACTATGTAAAACTTATTCCCCACTATGTAAAGCTTATACTCAAAACCTTGAAAGCAGATATCAGTCCTGCTTGGAAAATGCTCATGGTGACTTTGGTATGAGGCTTAGAAAAGATCCCTCAGCAATGGCAAAATCAGTTGGGCAATAAAGGCCCTGTTTCTAGAGAGTGAGAGTTTTCAAATGACTATGCAATGAGACCAAGAACCAGCAAAATAAAAAAAAAAAGCAAGCCTGTGGGTATAGATAACCTGGACATCTAAAGGCATGGTCAATGATCATTCTGTAGAGACTGAGATAGAGACTAAGACAGCTGTTAACCCTGTGGACATAAATGGTGACAGAGTCTACAGGCTATTTGGAAATTGGAGTACATAGTTAGATAGAGGGAGGCTGGCTATGGAGTGGTGGTCATATACCACTGTAGTAGTGGCCCTTGAAGAAGAAGAAAATAATAGATGTGCAGACGGACAGATCCAAGATATAAATGACATGGAGAAGGAACTCAGTCTTAGGGAGAGAGGAACCCAGTTCATGGAACTAGCAATGTAGATATAGAAGAATGAGACCCCAGAAGGAAGTGTTGAGGTGCATCCTTCTTGGAAGAGGGATGTCTCTGATTCCAATGCAAGTCTACTTGTGTAGTTATTGGATGATGGATGATGTTTAGACTGTGAAAACAGACATTGGAACTACTCACCTCTCATAAAATTCCTTAGATACGTGAAGAAGCAGCCATTATTTTTCACGAATGTCTAATCACATGGAATCAGGTTAGGGTAGAATAAAGAGTGATGACTCTATCACTCTTCCAGGTCACCACTCTCTAGTAAGAAACCCACTGACATGTTCCTAAGAATCAGGGGCTGCTGAGATGGCTCAGTGGTTAAGAGCGCTGGCTACTCTTCCAGACGTCCTGAGTTCAATTCCCAACAACCACATGACAGATCATGATCTGTAGAGGAATCTGATTCCCTCTTCTGGCATGCAGTTGTACATACAGACAGAACATTCATATGTTTTTTTTTTCAATATGTTAATTTTTTTAAAAATTATAAAAACAGGAATTAAGGGACATACCACAAATTCCTGAGCATGGCTTATAAATCAGAGAAGCTCTTGAGATTTCAAGAGGAATGTACAACAAAGCATTCACTCTGTGTCTAGACACCAGGAAAGCACCACGTGGGGAACAGGCGACTCTTCTTAAATGACTTCATCACTTTCAGAGTAATGACTTTTACAACTTTTATGAAGATTTTCACAACTCATATTAGTCCTAGCTTAGAACATTTTAGTTAAAAAACAAAAAACAAAAACCTCTGATTTTTCTCTCTTACATGTCTGAGTCCATTCACGACTGTTGTGTCTGCAGTCAGGAGTCATTGTTCTCAGTCCCTCAAGTAATACCTACCATTTGTCTCACTTTGAAGAAACTTCCTCACATCCCAGAGGTTGGGTTTTAATATGATTCTGACAGCTATTGTAGGATAAATTATCATTCTGCATCTAAAAAGTATTCATAGCTCTGCCTAATGTTCAGTAGATATTTTAAAATGTTTCTATGGGCCACCTATTGCCGCATGACATACCATACTCATATTTCTTCTGGATTCTAGGGTCAAAGGTTTTGCATAGAATCTGGTGGTGAAGTGTGGGGTCACTTACATGGCTGAGGTCACCTGTAGCTCAGATGCTCATGGGCTCGGAGGCAGCCTTACTCTATCTTCTCCTACATATTTCCTGTGGGTTGGTCTGGACTCGCCACACTGCAATGAGGTGCTGCTGACAGTGGGGAAAGCTGAAATCCACTGTAAACACCTCTGGTCATTTCTATTGCATGTTCTTATTTATCAGTGATAAACATAAGCCTTGTGGCTAACTAGAGAGCCATTGTTGGCAGGGACCAGTCATGGTCATAAGGACAATGAGTGAGCACTGTAGGCTTTTGTATTAGTCAGGGTTCTTTAGAGTCACAGAACTTATGGTAGTCTCTATGTAGTAAAGGAATTTATTGATGACTTACAGTCTGTAGTCCAACTCCCAACAATCAAGTCCCAGCAAGGGTCAGCAGCAGCTGTGAATGGAAGTCCAAAGATCCAGCAGTTGCTCAGTCCCACAAGGCAAGCAGATGAAGCAGAGAGAGCCTTCCTTCTTCCAATGTCCTTATATAGGTCTCCAGCAAAAGGTGTTGCCCAGATTAAAGGTGTGTGCCACCACACCTTTAACCCCAGATGACCTTGCTTGAACTCGTAGATCTTCCAGTCTTAATCTTCTAGGATTCATAGCCACTATGCCATCACACCCTTTAATCCCAGATGATCTTGAACTCATAAATCTTCCTATCTTAATCCTCTGGGATTCATAGCCACTATACCTCAAGATCTCCATGCCAAGATTCAGATCGGAAACTTGTATCTCTCAGTCTCCAGATTAGGGCCAGGTGAGCCTTCTAATTCTGGATTGTAGTTCATTTCAGATATAGTCAAGTTGACAACCAGGAATAGCCACTACAGCTTTCATGTCAACAATTCATTTCATACCTTGTTCTTTCTCAGATCCTTGTGTAGTCTAGCCATTGCCTATGATGACTTTAAACCTCAGAAACAAGTGTTTGTTGATAATGATTTCTCTTGCCTCTAAACATACATGAGATTTTTAAGAAGACTAAATTAAATAATATGAAACATATTTAGTGTTGTCTGGAATAGAGGATTCATCTCTTCATTTCAAGCCAACATCAGTTTCTGTCTTCTCACTACTGAACAATTTATCACAGGGCTCATAAAGTAACAGCATATTTTTGATAATTTTATATCAGAACATTTTTTAAGCTAGGCAGGGTGGCCTAAGTTGGTATTTCAAGTATTTCAGAAAACTGAGCAGGTAGATATCCATTATTTCTTTTTTAAAAAACCTTTTATTGCATTATGATGAAAAAAGTTACATGATTCCAATTTATCTGAATTTGTTAACATTTAAAAACTTATTTTAAGTAAATAGAATTAAATCACATTCTTGTTTCCCTTTTGTACCCCCACTCCTCCCAGAGATGCCCCCTTCAATACCTACAATATCTTTTTTGTCATATTCCTTAAAATTTATAAAATATTATAACAATAAAAATAAGTATTATAAAAGTTGTTTGATATAAAACAACAATCAATTTAACAGTCTACAATCAATTTAACATAGATGTTCGTCTACAGCAATAGTGCAAATACATTTTTCTCAATACAAATTTTAAATAACTTCAAATATATTAACTGTATACTTCAAAATAATATATCACTACTAGTATTTTCTTAAATGAACATAAATATATAAAGTCTTTTTGTTTGTTTTGTATTTAGTAGAGTTTAAACTCTTGGCTCTTACTGTGGTACAAGCCCAAAATAAGAACACTTTTTTGACATTGGATTTTATTGTAATAAGGCTGTACTTCAGTGACCCTCACATCTCCAAAGGATTAACTCCATCATAGCTAAGCTGAGATTTGATAGTTCTGCTGGACCAAGAAATGAATTGTAGGCTCGATTTTTGGATACAGACTTCCGGCTATAGTCAAAGCTATTTGGCTTGAGTGAGTGACTTTATTCTCAGCCCACAGAGAACAGGTTACATTCATTTAAGAAATGGTGTAGATATTAAGATGGTCTATCCATAAAGTCATTCACCAACTGTTTCAATGAACAATGGTTCTGCTTGGAGATGTGGCATAGACATTAGGTGAGGGCAAGAATTTGGTTCATTAGCTGTGATAATTTGGAAAAGCATTCATGTCAGAGAAAGAGTAACTTATAAAGTCCTCTTCTTCAAACTTGATACAAGAGTTACAAACGTCAAGCAAAGCATCCAGTCTCACTCTTTGTTGTTCTCTTACAAGCAACCTCCCTAGTTAATCGTCTATGTTTCTTTTCGGTATATAAGTTCTTTTGAAATATAGAAGCTGTTCTGAAAACCATATAGTGTAAAGATATGAAATAAACAATACTACTAATAGAGAGGCTGAGATAGGAGAAGCAAGATTTCAAGATCCTTATGTTGTACACAGCCAGACACTGTCACAAACAAACAAGCTGAAAGTGTATATAGATTGTACAATGTTGGACCTATTTCTTTAATTACCAAATTAGAGAGACCATTGGATGACAATCAACAAATTTCTAATTCCTCGTATTATTGGATTTCAATCAATTAGGATATGTTGGTAATATTAATTTTCATATTAATATATTAAAAAAATTAATTGTCACTTCCTGTTGTTTTTGTTGTAAGAGGTGGAATTAGGTTTGTGTGGGTTTGTTAAAAGATTACCTTCTTGCTTCCTCTAGGGTGTAATTTTGCTCCTTATGTTGATGTTTTCCATCTATTATCCTTTGTAGGGCTGGATTTGTGGAAAGATATTGTGTAAATTTTGTTTTGTCATGGAATATCTTGTTTTCTCCATCTATGGTAATTGAGAGTTTTGCTGGATATTTTAGCCTGGGCTGGCATTTGTGTTCTTGTAGGGTCTGTATGACATCTACACAGGATCTTCTAGTTTTCATAGTCTCTGGTGAGAAGTCTGGTGTAATTCTGATAAGCCTGCCTTTATA
>NW_022196905.1:158760720-158849171 GCF_008632895.1 Mastomys coucha | reverse complement strand
TCCTAGGTTTTGTATGGCCAGGTTTGTCTCTCTTTCTGTTTTCTTTATTGTTTCTATTTCCATTTTTACGTTCTAAATGGTTTTGTTTATTTCCTTCACCTGTTTGATTGTGTTTTCCTGTAGTTATTTAAGGGATTTTTGTGTTTCCTCTTTAAGGGTTCTAGCTGTTTACCTGTGTTGTCTTGTATTTCTTTGAGGGTGCTATTTATGTCTTTCTTAAAGTACTGTATCATCACCATGAGAAGTGATTTTATATCTGAATCTTTCTTCTCTGGTGTAATGGTGTGTTCAGGACTTGCTATGGTGGGAGAATTGTGTTCTGATGATGCCAAGTGAACTTGGTTCGTGTTGTTTATTTTCTTACGCTTGACCCCTGCCATCTGATGGTTAACTCTAGTGCTACCTGCCCTTGCTAAATCTGATTGGAGCCTGTCCTTCCTGTGATCCTGGTTGTGTCAGAACTCCTCAGAGTCAAGCTGTCTCTGTGATCCTGTGATTCTGTGATCCTGTGATCCTGGGCTTGTTAGATCCCCTGGGAGTCAGGCTTCTTCTGTGTATTGTGGGACTGGCTGCAGAGCTTGCACTCAAGGTCTACTCAGGACACCAACCCAGACAGACTGGAAGGAACCCGAGTCACTGGGCTGGCAGAGTTCCTGTGTGCCTGGTCCTGCTGGTCCCAGTTACTCCCAGTGTTGGGACAGATGTTGGTTCCTCCTCACCTCTGATCCTGGGTGTGTCAGAGTGCCTGGGAGTGGAGCTTCCTCTGGGTGTTGTGGGACTGGCTGCAGAGCTTGTGCCCAAGGTCTGCTCTGGACAGCAGCCCAGACAGACCTGAAGGACCCCCAGATATCCATTATGTCAAGGCAATACTGAGTTCCTAGTTAGCCTGGACTAAAGACTGAGACTCTGCCTCAAAAACAAATGAAATAAAATAATATAAACTTTAGTTATGATATAAATCCATTTATAAATAAAACAATAAATGGTTGATTTTTATACTATGAAAACTATTTTCAGATACATATGGTTTTTTCGTTGTTCAAGAACTAATGCATCTTATGTACTGTACTTCTTAGTGTCTACACTGTGATAGGATGATCCCACTCATCTATCCATTCCATCAGCCAGCTGTCTATCCAATTATATACTTCTCATCCATCTATCTCCCCATCTACCCATGAATTCAGTCTTCTACCCACCTACTCATTGAGCCATTCACCTATCTACTGAAACACTCACTTTCCCACCCATGCACGCACTCACCCATATACCCGCTATTCAACCTTCTATCTTGTTTATCTGTTTAACCAACTTTTCCCAACCATCAATCCATCTACATATTCATTGATTTGCTTAATTGCATAACAACTAATTTTAGACTGTTAAATTTTGTGATAGATGTTGCCCTATTGCTGGAAAGCTTGGTATCTGACAGAGGAAATCCAAGTTTGTTGTGTAGAGTATGACAAAAGTTATGGTGTAAAGAGGAGAGCTCCTAGATACAATCCTAAAGGAGTATCCTGAAGGCAGCAGTGATCTGATGCTGGTAGCACTGGGACTATCCTCACCTAAAACTTATGAAGTAAAGAGACAGAAGAACAGATTAACTTCTGTATGTTCTTATGTGTGTACATACATAGGTGTGTCTGCATATGAGCATGAGTGTAATTACAGGCATAACTAGTGCAGAGAGAAATATTCTACAGGGTTATGGACACTGCCATGTATTTATTCCCTGTGACATATAATTACTACCGAAACAAATTTTAATGACAATAAGTGAGCAAACCTTTCATTAGTGTTCAGTGAGTATCTTTTAATCTGTGCAAACAAATGAACATTTAAGATAAAGAAATAATTATTTATTCATTACACATGGAACATGAAAAAGCTCAAAATAACAAGTCTTTTAGTCACTGTAAGTGACCAACAAAATTCTCACCAAAACCATGGTTCTCTTTGCATGCTCTTAAGGATATGAGATGTAAAAATTAAAATATTTTTATAAAATTATTCAGTCAGTAGCTACAGCAATAAGCAAAATTTTGTTGTTTGAATTTTGCCCAAGTGATAGAGGATGCATTTTTATTTTGGTCTCCTCAAAGTAAGAATAAATAATTTATCATCATGCTTCTAACGTACACTTCCTCTAGTTGACAGAAGAAAATTCAATTTACATGCAATGATTCAATTCATATTAACATCTGTGCCTGGTAGGACTTTTAAAAAGTAATTTTTGGAAAAATGGAATGAGCACACATGTGAGAAAATAATACATAGTAGATACCAGCTTACAGTAATTTGATTAGACTTGGCTTCCTGAGAGAAAATAGTCATAAAAGTTTTTCTGCTAGACTTACAAGTGTTTGGTGGTTTGAGCGGTGTACAACATTAAAAATCTGTGGCCATTGTGCCTGGAGAAATTCTATGAAAGGAGAAAGGAAGGGGAGTGAACACAGGGAATTCTGGGGCACAATGGTGGATTCAAAGCTGCGCCTTCGTGGTACATAGTAAGAAGTTTCAAAATAAGGGAGAGCAGACAATTGTAAAAGCATCCCATGTAGCAAAGGAGGTGATGAGGCATCAAAAAGTGGGAAAGAAAGCAGGTGATCCAGCAAGAGGGAGCAAGGAACACAGGGTTCCAGCCATGCGCTCTCGGAGGAAGGGGAAGTAGACCCACATTCTAAAGATGTCCCAAGAAGCCATGGTGTGAAGAGTCCAGCAGTCCTCCCCACCAGATAATCTACCGTTCCAACAGAGCATCAAATCCACTTTGGGTATTTGGTGAGACCGGGATGCCTCCCGTATGACTCGCTAGCATTCAAAAGGAAGCCAGGTTGTCACTCTATAAGTCTTGGAGAACTACAGCTGGGCATCCTCTTGAAATGGAATTTTTTTTTTTTTTTTTTTGCAGACTGAGCTATTTGTTCCATCTTTTAAGTTTATGCGCATTGGTGATATAATACATACTTCTGAATCATCCTTGTTTGGGTGTTACTGCTGGCTTGTTATCCTCTCTGAATAGTGCTAGATATTGAGCCATTAAAAAAGGGTTTCTCACTGAAAAGATCAGGACATATAACTGTAAGATGCATACATAGCAACAAGTGTACCAATCACAACCCAGAAAGGAGTCCATAGCAACAGGTATACCAATCACAACCCAGAAAGAAGACACACAACAAGGTGGGCAACATTCACTTCCGGGTCTTCCATTGCTGGATGCAACGGTACTGAAATGGCTAAAATGCCGAAGGCTCTGAAGATATGTTTATAAAGATGATTGATGAATTCATAGACAATCTCCAATAAGCAGACCAGTGAAGCAAGGAAACCAGTTGAAGATGTGGATAGGAATGTGAGGAAGTTAACAAGGGAAAATGTTTTGTTGAGTTGAAGTGAAAGCAGAGACAAATGATATGGCTGTGTGTCGCCTTCACCCATTTGCTTCTCAACCCGATCATGACCAACATTAACTTGGTTTGGTTAGCAGATAATGAAAGGCAAGAACAGAACAAAACAACAACAATTCCTGCTACCACTTTACCATCCCCTTCTCCCTGACTTCCCACCAAGGTTTGCTCAATGTCCTGGTTGGATCTTTGAAGCCTGATTCATACCTGGTTGGTATGCGTCAGGCTTAGATTCAAGCTATGTCCAGTCATGAAACAGAAGCTCATGTTGATATTCAATAATACCCTGAGATAAACTGAAGTAGAACCTTTGAAACTGAGATATCCAAAAATGCAAGTACTGCATGGGACAGGGCATGGAAGAAGGTCCAGGAAGAAAGAGGTCTGGATGAACATTTTGACCTTGCTTCCATTCAAGAAAAGCTACTCTCCAGTAACTCATCCCTACCCCAGACCCTGCTGGCCAGCATGGTAAGTAGAGTATACACTGCATGGCCTCTGGGGAGCCATGAACCTGAATAATCAGGAATCCTGTGTGTTCCTGACTCTCTCAAACCAACTGACGCAAGATGGACAAGGAAAGCTATAAACGTGTACTTGAAAGGGCTTTTGGTATAGCCCCTTAGGACGAACAACAATATGAACTAACTAGTACCTCAGAGCTCCCAGGGTCTAAACCACCAACTAAAGAGTACACATGGTGGGACTCATGGCTCCAGCAGCATATGTAGCAGAGGATGGCCAAGTCGGTCATCAATGGAAGGAGAGGCCCTTGGTTCTATGAAGAAGGTTCTATGCCCCAGTGTAGGGGAATGCCAGGACCAGTAAGCAGGAGAGGGTGAGTTGGTGAGCAGGGGGAGAGGGAGGGAACAGGGGTTTGTTCATTTGTTTTTCTTTTTTTTATTTTTATTTTTTTTTCTGGAGGGGAAACTGGGAAAGGAGATATCGTATGACATGAAAATAAAGAAAATATCTAACAAAAAAAAGAAAAAAGAAAAAAATGAATAAAATAATATATCTTGGAATATAGAAAGAAAAAGAGAGAAAGAGGGAAAAAAAAGACCTTTCCTTGACTATGAGTGATATTGAAATTCTAAGTAGCTTGACTCAGTTTCTGCTGTGAGTTCTCTCCATGGTGGACTGTAAGCTGTAAATGCTAATAAACCTTTTCCTCCAAAATAAATAAATAAATTAATAAATTTTAAAAAGCCAAAGGGACTTCAGATCTTGAAAAAAACTGGAATTATTTACAATCTACAGAGGAAAACTGAAGGCTGATATAAGCAAGGAGTTAGGCATATGCAAGTAAGCACCATTTAAACAGTTGAATATGAATTTCAATTGCATTATTAGAGTTATAATCTGAATGAAAAGGTTGCTGATAAAGGCAGAAAGAATATTTACTTTGTGACAATTCTTATTTTAACTAAAAATGGGAGAAAATGTCAATATGGTAATGAAGAAAATTCAGAGCTGAAACACTCAACCTCATGCAATTATCTATTCAGAAAAATAGCATATAGCTGAAACCAAGACTATTATATCATTTAATAAAAATAAAACTATAATAAGCATTAGGTCTGTTTAAATACCAAAGAAAAATACCAAAAACTGCACCTTAAGATCAATCATCTACAAATTGGACTTTAATTACATCTGCTTTCTCTGATAAAACCCACAGCTGACTGGTGACTATTCCTTTTTCTTCACCTATTTTACTGCTGAAAATGAGCTCTTTGTTGGAATATTCTCTATTTTTCATGAAAAAGAAATATTACAGCTTCTATCATCCACCCCAGCAGATGAAGAGCCTAGAGGAATATCATTCATTAGTATAATGGATTGACTGACTTCAAGTTCATGATTCATCCCAGGTCCACTAGGGACAAAAATCACAATGCAATCAGCTAGACCAAAATTTAAGGAAAATCTGTGTCTAGAAAAAATATGGGGTTGGAATCCTCTATAATTAGTCAGGAAGTACATAGAACAGTGACAGTTGGCTGACCAGTACAAAAAACCTAGGAAGATATAGTAACCTGTTCCCTAGTTAAAACTTACTATTGACACACAGACTAACCCAAAATGAATAACATTATTATATTAAAATTACAATAAATCCACAGGAAAACCAAAACCTAAGCCCAGGAGAACTTTATGTGTTCAAATCCAATACATGGAAGGAAAATAAGAAAAAGTAGAACATTTCAAATTAAAAATAATTCCATGAGTGAGCCAGTGTAAGAAAGAATATACAAACTTCAAAGTAGGAGGAAATATGTGTTAATCATACTATCAACATAGTTGATATGCGTGGTACCCTTATTTAAGCATCCCATTTCAAAATTTAGGAAAAGAAAGCATATACAGAACTCATCTGAAAGACATTAAAATAAAGTTCAGTGAAAAGACAAACTAACCGCAGCAGAATCTTCCAGAACTGGGATGTAGCAGAGAGATTTAGTGAGGGAAACTCTACCCTCTACCAACCTGAGGCAGTCCACAATGGGAGCTCCCTGCTGAACAACCCAGCTGCACTCTGAGGATGTTAGTTGTCTTGCTCATCATAGCCATGTGGATGGATAATTCTAAAATCATGTTTCATTGTCTTCAAGACAAGCAATCTCTAATATCCTCAGGAAAGAGGATCATGGCAATCAGGTGGGTTGTTTATTGTTTTGCCTTAAAAATACTTCTGCTGGGAAATTGGCAGATAGTTAGAGAGGGATATAAATGTCTCTTTGAATGTCTTCATAGCTATCAAAGTGGCTTGTTTGTTTTTGTTGTTGCTATTTTGGGTTTGTGTGTGTGTGTGTGTGTGTGTGTGTGTGTGCATGTTTGTAGAAAATCGTAGTGTGTGTGTGTGCATGTTTGTGGAAAATCTTATCTTTATTCTAATGAAATACTGGGGAATTCTAATGAGAAAGTACACAGGGTCCTTATCCCTTCGAATGCTTCAGAAACTATATGAACATACTTGTGCATAATTGTGTAGGCTCAACTATTTATGTGACCCTGCATGTATGTGCACATGGAAAGGGAGATGGCGGGAAGAGAGAACAAATACACGAAGCCACTTCTGGCACAAGTGCGTATGATACCCCTGAGTCATTATTATAACTGTTAGGTGTTTGAGAAATTAGAGTAAAAGTGACAAAGCCATTTTGAAATGAAGAGGAAATAATAAAAGGCCTGAGCCTGAGCCCCCGAGTCTACATCTCAAAATTTCCAACCATTCCCCACAGTATCTCTGGGCTTTCCATCACTTCCAAGTCTCTCCTGGACCAAGCAGCCTATAAGTTCACCTTCCTGGGAGTAAAGATCAATGCAAGAAGAAGAAAGTCCATTGGCTGTCTTGATGGATCTTTGATTGGCTCGAAAGTCAGACAAAAATCATGGTATGGGGTATTCTATTGGACACATTAAGGAGACATCACTAATGAGAGAACAAAGCTTTCTCTCAGAGCATCTTCCCAGCCTATTTCTAGCTTTCCTGTGACATGACTTAAAATGAAAGCAATAATTTATCCACATTGTTTTTAAACTAAAGCTGCCATATTTCCAAGTTTTTTCTACCCCATGCTATCTGAGAGAGTTTCCCTATTTTGCTTTGTCCCTTTGTTTCTCTCTGCAGCTCTGTTCAGGATCTCATGGGGTCCTGACACTGTATTATTTTCAGGGAATCTACATCTCCTGCTGTCTTCCTTTGCTTTCTGGATCTCTTTCTATTTATGATACAAGGTAAAATAAAGCCCATTAAACCGTTTATTTACATGAAATCAGGGCACTTGTTCAGACGCGGCATGTGGTCTGAAGAGGCAGACATTCAAGCACGCATACATTTTTCCTGATTGCACTGGGACATTTCCTTTTTGAGTACTGGAAAGCTGCAGCAAGCCAAGGTGCTCAGCATTCAAAATGAGATCTTCTGAACCCCAAGCCTGGTGTGAACACTGAGGTGTAGGCATGACGAGGCTTTCGGAGATCCTGGATTTCAGAGATCCTGAGCTAACTAGGGGAAGTTATCTCAGAGGTCCAGCATCCCAAGCAGCTTCTACTGATTCTTGTTTGACAAGTGGAGGCTGAGTCTGGGTGCGCCTTTGATTTTAGACGCTATTCCAGTATCCATCTCCCAGAGTCTCGGGTGTGATTTGTGAGTTGGAAACACAAAGTTTATGCCAGGTGCCTATAGAACTAAAAGCAATGTCTTCCTCATCACCTTGAGAAGACATTCCAAAGGAACCAAAGGGCTGATGCTAAGATGCTGGAAAACTGTAAGTGGATCTTAAGGAGGAGCCTGCGATAGCTAAGAAAAGAGCCAGCAGCTGCTCATGGCTTTGTTCAAGACACTCAGGGGCTGGCTCAGAGTCATGGTACTGTGGCCCAGGTGACATAGGGTACAGACCTCTCTGCTCTAAACTTATGAGAAAAACCATTCTCAATAAATACTTGCATTTGAAGTTAGAAATAAAATAGATCAATTCAAGCAAAAATAGCCAATTTGTATAACACATAAAATGATACGTCTCATGATCAAAATAGCCATCAATCTGCGTATGTTTGTAAACAAACCTGGAGATGGTGAATCTTTTTCTCAAATCCTTAGTGTCTGTTTTAAATAGCATCCATCAGCCCTGTCATCTAAAGTCTAAATCACACTAAGAGACTGAGAAGCAAAAAAGCATGAATCTTCCTGTACACTTAAAACAGATAACTTCATGATGATCTATGAAAATCAGCTGAATCTAATTATGAAAGCAACTTCAACATTTAATTGTCTTCTTTCAGACTTGAGCTTATCATCTGAATTTAGTCTATCATTTTTCTGACACCCATTTAGCCGACTCCTACCATGTGTCCCACAGTTTAAAAAGTACTGGGGGAACAAAGGCATCATGTGAGGAACACTATCATACCCCAAAGGGCTCAAAAGGATGAGGGAGAATTCACAGGAACAATTGCAACGTAATTTGACAGTTAGAAGCAGAAGTCCCACACAGTACCCTGTGAGATAGTTGGGCCCTAAGAAAAGCGCTGTTCCTTGCATCAGAAGGAATCCAAATCCATTCATGTGCATCCTAAACTACAGTTCCACTGGCATGCTAGAGCACACTGTGTGAGTTAAAGACCTTGACTGTTGTGAAGCTGCTGCTTACCCATCATTCCTTGGTTTACCCATTATCCCTTGGGTCTCACAGTAGTGTTTTCTTGCACTCTGATTTTGCCAAGTATGCTGGGTCTAACTTGAGCCTGCCCTGTCAGCCTCTTCTTTCTTTGTTCTCAATGTTGCTGTTGTCCAAGGCCAGAGTTTCTTCAGAACTTCCCTTCCTGCTTCCATGCCTTCAAGAGCCTGACCATTTCCAAGAATTCTTATGAGACAGCCGAAGGATCACACAAGACCCAGACCTCTGGCACGGGTTTCCCTGCTGGACAAGAAATCAACATCAACACTTGGAGATCAGCATTGTTCTTCTATTGTTTGCTTTGTCTTCCTTAGATGACATTCAGAAACATATTGTACCTACTTCCTTCTCTCACTGAGTGAAAATACCTGGCAAGTAAAGCCCTCTGTGGCAGTTTTAGTCAGTTTATCCTTTAAGTCCCCAGGAAACATGTGCCTTTAGTGGCTGCACTTGGGCTTATGGTTGAGTAATGTTGACATGCTGGTACATTTTAACATTGTCATGAATCACAGGAAAGCCTTGCCCCCGGCTCTGAAGAGATCAGTCCCCAGCCTTGTTCTAATGGAGCAATGCTGTAGTGTACCACAAGACAGAAGACATATGCTAACTTTGTGCTCTCTCTCTCTCTCCCTCCCATTCCACTTTCCCTCTCCCTTCTAACTTCTCCTTCCCAACCTCCCTCTCCATTTTCTTTCTGCTCTATCACTGCCTCAATATTCTTAGTCAGTTTTTCTATTTACTGAGAGCTTTAAAAATGTTTATAAAATATCATCTATATGACTATATTATATAAAAATTCTCCAGCTGCTTTGCATAGTTAAAAAAATCCTTTTGGCTTTTATCAATCACAAGAAAAGAATCATTACTTAGAAGAAACAAACTTACAAAGGAAATTAAAAGATAGAAAGTAAAAAAAACTCAGCAGTATTTATCTGTCTCTGCAAGAACATTCATTCCTTTGGAAATTAAGTTTCACTGGCATGATTCCTCTTTCACCATTCCTAATTGTAGCTATAACCTCCACCAAAAAAAAAAAAAAAAAAAAAAAGAAAAGAAAGAAAAGAAAAGAAAAGAAAAAGAAAAAAAAGAAAAGAAAGGAAAAAGAAAAAAAAGAAAAGAAAAGAAAAAAAAGTCCCAGAAACAGTGTTGGAACCAATATTCCCTCATTTCATGTCAGTCCTTCTGTGATGTCCATTGCTGCCTACCAACATCAATCCAAGCAGGTTAATAGTTTCAAATTGAGATGCTAATCCAAGTTGCTAGAAATAGACCTTTTTATCAGGAGATAGGAAGTTAATTCTGTGTAGAACTAAAGAAAAAGTCCCTAAGATTTATAGATTGCCTTTTCAAATAAAATGGCAAAGAAGTTCCTTTCCCAGTGACTAAGAAGAATAAAAAGCCCTTCCAAACTTTACCCTCAACAACATGGTAAAGTCTTTGTGATGGTTCGAATGAAAATGGTACCCATAGGCCCATGGGGAGTGATGCTATTAGGAGGTGTGACCTTGTTGTAGGAAGTGTTGTCTCTGGGGGCGTGGGGACAGGCTTTGAGGTCTCAAGTGCTCAAGCTGGTCTTCGTAGCTCACTGTCTCATTCTGCTTCCTGCAAATCCAGATGTCATACTCTTAGCTCCATGCACCATGTCTGCCTGCATGCTTTCCTCCATGATGAACGGCTAAACCTCTGAACTGTCAGCCAGCCCTAATTAAATGTTTTCTTTTACGAAGTTGCTGGGGTCATGGTGTCTCTTCACAGTTATAAAACCCTAACTAAAGCAGTTACATTACATGACCACATTACATTATGTGGTCATTTTCTAAATGAATATCAACATGCCTTTAGTTCTAACTGTATTAAGAACTGTATATGAAGACACTGCATGCTATCTCCCGTATCTGGGTCACCTGTGTGAGGAGGCTTCCACTCTTCACCCAGCACCAAGCAGGTTTTGCAAGAGAGGCTTGGTGGTTCTTATTCCAGGAACCCCTTTAACCCAGATCTGTCTAGCCAGATCTCTAGGTCTGTGACAGCCCCCCTTTCCTTCCAGGTCAGTTCTGGTGAGTCTAGCAGAATGCCTCAGACTGGGTTCTTCAACTTGAGATCTTCCTCCTCAAGTTCTGTAAGTTGCAGCAGACAGGAAGGCATAGCGCTTCAGCAGTAATTGAGAGCTTGCATCCTGATCTACAGGTAAGAGGCAGACAGAGCTAAGTGGGAGGTGTATGGGTTTTTAAAACTACAAAGCCCGCCCCCACTGACACACCTCCTCCTACAAGGCCATACCTAATTCTTTTCAAATAGTTCTATCAGCTGGGGGCTAAGCATTCAAGTACATGAGCCTATGCAGACTGTTCTCATTCAAACTACCATGTATACACACATCACATACATGCCTGCAAATTGGGGTTTTCCTTCCATTGTTTTCTTTGTTTTGGGCACTGTCTATCATGTTAGCTTGCACTCAGTGTGTAAGTGCAGCTATGCTCACCAGGCAGCCATTGGGGCAGCATCCCATCTCTATGCATCAATGTCCCCAGAAGGGACAGGCAGAGCTGGAGCATGCCCTCTTCACGTGTCTGCCTCTCTCTATGTAGCAAGACTCTTTCCCAAGGTTTTATGGAAATCTTTTTGTGTCTTATTGGCTGAGTCACAGACCCAACTCTGCACTAAATGTTGGGAAAGCAATGTTGCCAGTTAGAACATTGCTCCCTCAATGACATCAAGTTCCTCCTGGTAAGGACCAAGAGAGAGTAGGTCTTGGGCAAGCCGTCATCAACGTCTCTGACTGGTCTTTAGTTACAGGCCTCCCCAGAACCTCCCACATCCTTAGAGACACTGGACTCTTCAGGGGAAAAGTAGAGAGGTACATATTTCCTAAACAAGTCAGAACATGGTGTAGGTGTTTTCTTCCAACAGATCAACCATCAATATCTCCTACATGTAAACTGTCTCACAGAACATGGCTCAGAGACAACAATTTAGAAGTACTTCTATTAGGAACCTGGATCTTCTTCATACATGAAATGGGGTATCCATTCCACATCCCAGACTCTTTTGGCACTCACTACGCAGACTAGGCTAGCCACAAACTCATGGCAATCCTCATACCTTAG
Organism: Mastomys coucha; assembly: GCF_008632895.1. Classification (NCBI taxonomy): domain Eukaryota; kingdom Metazoa; phylum Chordata; class Mammalia; order Rodentia; family Muridae; genus Mastomys; species Mastomys coucha. The sequence goes on along the minus strand of NW_022196905.1, from coordinate 158,837,465 downwards.
TCTCCTGAGTGCTGGGATTATAAGTGGAAGGCACCCTGCCTGGCTATAGACACCTTACTAAGGACATCAACTCCAAGCAGGAAGGAATGAATAGTCTTTCTAACACAATCTCCTTGTGAGCTGAGATTTCCACAGACAAGATGTTGGAGACAAACACCACATGCGTGCACAGTCTTCTCTAAGAGACCTGCTGGGGTGAGTCAGCATGGTGCTTGGAGATTTATGCCATTGTACTCTACAGCAACAGGGAATGGTTAGACTGGAACCACAGTAAGCTGAGAATCTGCTGAGGCAGCATCATGGCTAACCAGTAGTTAGTGGGAAGGCACAGTGCAGGGAGAGTGACAAGACACCAGCCAATGTTTTCCCAGTGGTGAGCAGCCAAAGAAAAATACAACAGCAGCAAGTGGAACAACATACCTGCAAGGAGAAGAGCCAGCTTCACTAAGCACAACTATGGTTGTGTTTGGTAGGTATGGGGGCCACCAGGAACCCCACTTCTGGTACAATGGAACCATCTTATCCTTAAACATATGATTATATATGCTACAGGCAACATTGAAGACACCAGTTCTTCCTTCTGCCACAATAAAACACCATCTAGGACAAGAGTTCTCAACCTGGGGGTTACAACCCCTTTGGGAACTCTAATGACTTTCACAGGGGTCACCTGAAATGCTCAGAAAAAAACATATTTTCACATTACAATTCATAACAGTGGTAAAATTGCAGTTATATAGTAGGAACAAAAAATAATTTATGTTTGGGGACCACAACATGAGGAACTATATAAAAGGCACAGCATTAGGAAGGTTGAGAACAACTGTTCTAGACCATTCCTACCATTTCAAAGCAAAGTGACTCAATTAATTAGTCCATTTCACTTTTGTGCCTTTGTTGCTAGACAAAAGAATAGATGATACATTTGGGTTTCTTTTGTTGTTAGTGTTATTTCTTCCCTTTTATTTCTGAAGAGCTCTTAATCTTTTCTCAGTAGAGGAAGGACCAGGGGGATTTAGAGCTATACCATATTATATTTAGGTAGGAGACTGAGAGAACATGCTTTGATTGCCAGGGTTTAGACAATCAGTACTCTGACTTTGGACAAATTAAATTTAAGATGCCTGTTAGACAGCAAAATGGAGCCGACCCAGTAAGCATCCCTAATGCAGATAGGCAGGCTAAAAAAGAACAGAATCTTCTCAGGCCTTGATATTTCCTGAGACAAGCACAGGGAAAATGTGTTAGGGGGCCCTATGAGGAACAGAATATGGAATGAGGGAGCAAAACTCCTGTATTGCAAGTGTGAGAGAAGGGGGAACTTCTCCTTCCTGGGAAGAGCCAGCACCATTGCTGCGGCTGGATGAACCAGCCCATAGAAGAATGGAGACTGAAACCACGTGACAGGCTCTAAGAGACAGGGGAGGGGTGAGGGAGGGAGACAGCTATAACTGGAGGTCAGCAGACTGAAGAAACAATATTCCAAGGAACAATAACCAGCCACATATGGGGACCAAAGTCTGCCTTCAGTCCTCTGAAGAACCAATCAGAGCAGCTCAGACTTGGCCAACACAGCCAGCTTTCCATTCCATTGCCTCGGCTCTCACAACTCAGGGAAGCCCCAAAGAAACACTCTCAGGCTAGCACTCCAGCACCCTGCCTGATAGGCTGCCGTTACAGCATGTTCTCGTGTCCTTGTTTCTCTGGGAAATATTCTATTTCTTCTATCTGCCTGTGAGTCTGTCAAATGAGACTAAAGGGAGACTAGCCACTCTGCTTTAGCTCATGTTTCTTTGGGGTTTTGTTGTTGTCTTTTGTCTTTGGTGTTTTGAGATAGCATTTCTCTGTGTGGCCCTGGCCATCCTGGAACTCTCTGTGTAGACCAAGCTGGCCTCGAACCCAGACATCCATCTGCCTCTGCCTCCCAAGTGCTGGGATCAAGAACAACATCACCACTGCCTAGTGCCCAGCCACTCTGAAACAGTAGCTTGTTGGTTATGATTGGGTGGGCATGTTATCTTTTAAACTTCTCGAGGGTTCCACAGGACAAGGTCAGCGACATCTGTGACTCTTCTGTGGACCACGCTCTGCAACCTGGATCAGAGCCAACTTCCAACGATTCCTCTGCCACTGTGCCCTCCTTCAGTTATGTAGATCCAGTTGTGGCTTTTGCACGGAACCACTTCCCACCAAGAACACACGCTCCTTAGGACCAACAGATTCTCGGCAGGTGTGAGCTTTCAGTGTATCTCTCTGCAAAGCCTCTGAGACAGCCTTGCCTTGAAACAGCTAAGAGGAAGAAGGCTGCTGCTGGAAAATTCATTGCAAGTAGGAAAAAAGAATCCAAGCAGGAGCCCTCACCCTACCACCCTGCTCTGGTCATCAGCTTTGGGGCTAGCTGCAGGCCTGGCATTCAGGAGCTATTTAGTGTGCGTTAGAAGGAAGAAATGCCTCCACGGGGCCTTCTAGAAGACTCCACAGAAGCTAGATCATGACTAGGTAAAAAGTCCCTTCCTTTCTGATGATAAAGTTAGCTTTGTCTAGAATCCTACGCGTAGAACAACAGAGAGGACATCACAGGAGAGGCTCCATGTTTGCTTCCTAGCAAATAGTCCTTAACCTTTCCCACTTGGCCTTTTGTTTCCATTCTTCCTGAATGTCACTTGGCAGAAGCCACTTTGCAGTGAACTTCCCCAGGAAACATTTTATCCCGCTTTGTTCCTATTGCCTTCTTCTCTGCAGAATCCCTGAGAACGGGCCATGCATCACAGACAGATGTGTTTCTTACAATGCCTAGGAAGTTAGGAAGTCCAAGACCCATCATCACCTGGTACAACATTGGAGAGGGAGAGGTGAAAGAGAGAGAAAGAGTGAAAATGAGGGAGAAGGAAGAGGAGAAGAGAGAGGGAGGGAAAGGGAGAGAGAAGACAGGAAGGGAGGGAGGCATAGTGAGCAGTATTCTTAGCCCCATCACTTCTCGAAGGTACCACCTCTGAACAACACGACAGCAGAGAAGGAAAGTCTTTGAAGTCTGAGAACATCACAGCAGCCTTGGAGGCAGCTCCGTGTGCTGCACATGACTGACACAGCTGTGCAGTCCAAGCACTTGACTAAGCAATGACACATTTCCAAGCCACGCCTGACACCCACAACCTTCCAAGTGGAACTAGGCAAGGTGGGAGTTATGAGCACTTTGGGAGAAAATCTTCACAGTGGGGAAACCCACTAGAAAACTGCCTCTGCACCTCAACACAGCACAAAAATAGATGTACCGAAAGAAATTCCTGGTTACTATAGCAACAAGAGATTTTTCCCACTATTTATAGACCATGCATATTAGAGATGAGTACACATGCTATATTTCTATTTTTATATATTTAAATTAAAACATTTGCCAAACAAAACTTCCTTCTTTCCTACTTCTATCATGCATGAGAAAATGAAGTGACTTTTAAAAGTCAGGATTAAATGAGCCTCTAAATCATCACCACGGAGATCTAAGGATGGGAATGTAGTTCACATACTTGATTTTCACTGCAAATCTTAACCAGTGCTGACCGTTGGCTTGCCCGCATCTTGTTCTAATTGTACAAACATGAGGGGGAATGTCAATTTCTACCCTGGCTTCCCCCCTACCACCAGCTCTCCCATATCAAATTGCTGTCACTAAGAGTCACAAGCTCCCATTTCCATATGCCTGATAAGAACAAGTTTCTGATAATAGACCACAATTTGGCAGCAAGCAGAAGTTCCAGAACATTCCCTGATGGGATTCCAAGTGGAAGGTGAACTTGAGGCCAAAAGGTCTGAGTTTCAGCCCAGGCTTTGATTCCGAGAGCCAAGATCATGTGAGTCCATCCCCTCAGATACAAAGTTAGATTAATAACTATATACAACTTACACTGCAATGAAGTTGATTAAATGAGAATCTATGCAAATGTCTGGATCTGACATTTGCAGTGTATCGCAGTGAAGTATAAGAAATAGTGATTAACAATCATATTATTCAAGTGTTAAAAGACCACTGGGCCTCTCCAGAAAAAATAATACTTTAACACAAATCAATTTCCAAGTGAACACAACACATATCTCTACGTCCCTAATTTTACCGCAAGTTGGAGAAGCAGCATGGGTCAAAACTTTATGATGAGGAAATACTGAAGAGTTAAACTCCCCTGGAGCTGGGAACATGCAAATCCAAGATGTCCCACCAGGGGCTATGGCAGGATTATAATAGACCAACATGAACAAAACCCTGAGTAGTGTTAATAGGACCCACATGGTGCCGGGCAAGACAAGAGAAGAGAAGGGCCATGTCAGCCTAAAGCCAGGCATCTGTGTCTCTCACCATGAGCCACGTTCAGTTACCTTTTATTCTTTCAAACACGAAAGTGAACATTACCTCTGTCCTCCTACAGGGACAGAAAGACCCAAACAGGAAACAATGCATAAGCAGCATCCCAAGACAGATGATGACACCTGAATCAAGAGGGAAGAACCATGGGAAGACATTATATATGGTGCTGACCAGCAGGGGAAGGAAGCGGCATTTGAACTGAATATTAAGAGTCGGTGGAACCTCTACCTTCAGGAAAGAAGGAAAGCAGAGATGCCCTCGTCAAGCTCACTGTCCTCAGCTAGGGATGTAGCAGTCACAGTTGTTAGGAGTCAATAGTCCAGCAAAGAAACCCTCTAAGGGTCCGTATCATGTACAGCCCTGATTCACACAGCAACCCTCTAAGGTTCCGTATCATGTACAGCCCTGGTTCCCTATCATGTACAGCCCTGGTTCTGTATCATGTACAGCCCTGAATCATTCATCCAGGAACTGTTTGGCAGTTGATGTTTGGTCTTCTTTTTTGAGATAAAAATCTTAACTCTGTGGTATAGTTTGGGTTTGTTATATCTTTCTCACCTGGGGCAGTTCTAAACTCATGGCCATGCTCCTGCCTCAAGATTCCTGAGTGCTGGACTTCGAAGTATGTAAACTGACTTCAAACTGATTCTCTATTTACTTGTCATTTCAAATGCATTAAGACACAAAGAAGAGTTTGAGGGGTGGGGATGTGGACAGTAAAGCTATTTTGATAAATATATGTGCCCAGGTGACTGAACATATTTCTCTATCAGGAATATTCTGGGGTGTGAGTGGGATTTCATACTGTTACAAGACAGAAGCCAGATGAGGACTCTCAAAGTCACATCGATGAGAATAAGGAGTATCTTCCCATTTTAAATGTTGGCATTCTGTCAAGTGACCATAACACATCCGAGATGGGCTCGTCCTTATATGGGCTTATAAGTTAATCATACTTTGAACCCAAAGAGTTCTCTTCAGCTGTTCACCTGACACATCTCAGAAGAGGGGACCTCAGTTAAAGAACCGACTGCTCAGATTGGACTGGGAGGCATTTCCTTAACTGTTGGAGATTGGTTCAGCGCACTGTGGGTGATGCCACTCCTAGAGAGGTGGTTCTGGATTGAATTAAAAAAGAAAAGAAAAGAAAAGAAAAAACAGGCTGAGCGGGGGAACGGGGAGGAGCCTAGAGAGCAGCAATCCTCAGTGGTTTCTGCTTCAGTTCCAGCTTCCGGGGTCCTCCCTTGACTTCCTGTCTGGGCTTCCCTTCAGGATAAAACTATAAAATACTGTAAGATGAAATAAAGCTTCTCTTCCAAGTGTTATTTTGGGTCAGTGCTTTATCACAGCAACAAAGAAGCACACTAGAACAGGGAGTCATTACTCTTCTGAGCTCCTTTGTCCTCACCAAACTCCTGCTAATTATGACATACACGTTTTTATAACGTGTGCAAGGAGTTCCTTGGTGTGTTCCCTGCACCACTGCTCAGATTTGGAAGAGCTGGGTGAACTTCTGTGAGACCCTGTGCTCCTGTGTGTCATAATCTAAACACAGAGAGAAGGGGTTTAGACTGAGTTCACAATGAGCTTTTCTGCCTTAAGAATGTCCGTTCTTTGACGACTCTTGTAAAGCATGCTCTACTATCTGCTGTCTGCCGTTGCTTTGGGATGCATAAGAGCAACCTTGAACAATCAGTCACCCGCAATCAGAGAAACTGTGTCAGTTCTCAGCATTATCTAAATGAATATTCTCCAGAAATCATTCTCAGAAGAATGTGAATTTTACCAGATAGGACAAGCATTATTGAAAAGTCTCTACTTAGTGAAGAAAAAAAAAGGATTTAGATAAAGTATAAATGTCATCCTGAATATTTTCATTGTATTTAGAAACATCAAGTTCAAGATTAAAGGAAAGGAGTGTTGGGGAGGGTGTCTGCCTTGCAGAATGTTTCCAAAAGTCAGAAACAAGAACATGTCACAAATTATAGTTAGCTATAACCAGTACAAAAGCTGCCTGTGGATTGCTATTCAGTGATAAGCATGATAGTGTGCAACTTCAATGAATTATTTCCACAAATATGAATAAAAGAGCTATGCTCAGTAAATAATATTAATATCAGATAATGATTATAAATTATACAATATAAAATGTGATATGTTAATGAGAACCATATGCAGTATTGTGATTCCGTAATATACACTATTCAAATTAATTATTTTTTTTTATTTAGAAAAAGATAAATCCAGGTGCAGTAACCCATGCTTATAATCCTGGAACTTGGAAGTCTGAGGTAAAAAGATGTAGATTTCTACAAGGCCAGACTGGAAAATATACCAAGACCCTGACTGGAAACCACAGAACAAAACAAAAAGTACAGAGACTTTTGTGATTAAAAAGACTAAAACAGAATACAAAGCTTCCTGGTCATGGGGTGACACCGTCTGGGAGAGAGCTGGTAGTCAATGCTCTTCTCTTGGTCATCTATTGAAAAGGGGACTGTTAGTCCCAAAGATGAGAGCAGAAAGACCATCTACCCAAAGTGTCATGGCCAAATTAATTAAAGCATGCATTTAATTAAATCAAGCTTTTTTTGTTCGTGTCTGCCTCCCCACTAAGGCAGGGTTCGAGGGGTCAGCATTGGATGTGAGGAAGACAAAGCATTTATAACTCAGGGGTAGGGAGTTTCCAAATGGGAAATTTGTCATCAAAATAGGCAGGGTTATAGGGGCAGAATATAGAAAAACAAGTTAGCCCCTCCTGAAACAAAGACAGGATTGCAAGCTGAGCATAACAAGGGAGTCTGACAAGGGAGCCATAACAACTCTTTAGATATAAAGATGGGCTTGCAAGATGTTTACAAACAACTTTTTGAAACAAAGACACAATTGCAAATTGCAATTCCTGAACAAACAGTCCAGAAATATTTGTTGTTAAGGTTACAGACAGGGCATAGCCCAATCTTTGAAAAACAGAATTGGGTTTTTTTTGTTGTTGTTTTTTTTTTTTTTTTTTGGCTTTTTCGAGACAGGCTTTCTCTGTATAGCCCTGGCTGTCCTGGAACTCACACTGTAGACCATGCTAACCATAACCAGGAATTAACCTAGTTTGTCTTTAGTCTAAAAATGGCTTTTAAGCCTAAGACGGAGGCAGGCTGGTTCTTTGGGGACCCAGAGAGGCCATACCCTAGTGTAAGCACCAGAAGTGTCCAAGAAGAAATCAACTGAGTGTGGCTGACTATGCAGTGCATAGAGGGGAAGATAGCCCTCTTGTGCCAAAATGGATCCAGTACTCAGCCACAAAAGTAACTATGACAAAAGGAGTAGCTTTGGCTTCCTGACACCATTTTGGGAGAGTTCTAAACCGATTAGCAGAAGGTTATCCCACAAAAGGGGAGAATTCACACATCTCACTATTATCTACAAGTGTCTGCTTTTCAGCCATGATTTTTCTGTTACATATAAAATATTATTCTGTCTTTTCTCCTATTTAAATTAATTTGTAAAGATGTGAAGATAGAATACAAAGTAATGAACCTGACTATGGTGTGTTCATGTGTTCCTACTTTCAGAGGATACAATCCTATACTTAAAAGACTTAAAATCTGCCAGAAAGCTTTTAAATCTAATAAACACTTTCAACAAACTAGGAGGTTACAAAACCAACACAAAGATACCAGTAGCTTTTCTATATCAATAACACTTGCTAAAAATAGATCGATAAAAACTCATATTTACAGTAGCTGCAAATAAGTGAATAAATTACATAGAATAAAACTCACCAAGGAGGCAAAATACATCTATAGTGAAATCTTAAGATACTGAAGACAGCAGTAGAATATGAGAGAAACACTTTCTATATTCTTGGACTAGCAGAGTTAATATTGTCAAGATAACTGCATCACCAAAAGCAATCTACAAATTCAATGCAGTACTCATCAATGATCTAATTACTTTCTAACAGAACTAGTAAAACAACTCAAAAATTCATATCAAAAGACCCTGAATAACCAAAACAATCCTGATTAAAATGATCAATGCTATAGGTATCATAATTCACAATCTCAAATTGTACTGTAGAGCCATAGTGACAAACACTGCATAGTGCTAACATTAAAAAAATTATTCAGGTCGATAAAATAAATAAAAAAGAGGACACAGATGTCTATCCACAACAAGAATCATTTGTATTGAACAAAGTTGCCAAAAACATAAATCAAAGAGATTTCTTTTTCAATAAGTGATGTTAGGGGAACTGGATAGCCTCACAAAGAAGAATAGAACCAGATCTTGGTCTCTCATCTTGCACAAAGTCTATTTCCTTGGAATAGATCAATAGATCAAACCCCTTAATGTGACACCTGAAATTCTGAAACAACTAGAAGAAAATACGGGGGAATTCTTCAAGATATTGGCATGTTTCTGAGGACCCCAGGAGCACAGGAAGCTACCTCGAGAACTGACAAGTGGCAAGCCTTGTGCACAGCAGTGGAAATAATCAGTATGAAAAAAAAAACTTTGCCAGCTGTGTCACATTATATGTCCATCTGTCTTTCTGTTCTATTGCAATCCAGCGTCCCCATACAGTTGAATTTTAAAGACCCACAATTATTGATAGGAGATAACAGAACTTAGTACCATCTAAAAGTAACCCAACTGTCAGGACCCCTACCAAATAAAGAAGTTACCACAAAAGGCACTTCCAATTAGAATCAACTGAATTCTGTATCTTTAGGCTGATAAATATGAGTACAGAACTTCGTAAGAATTTAACTCTCTTATCACCTCCCACCCCCAGTCCCCACACTTTCTCTTGACACTTTCCAGGGGGTGTGAAGCATGCATCCAACTTTTCTCTCCATGTTTGTTGACATTTTATTTTAAAAGTGAGGTAGATGGTGCTTTGAGCAGGCTGGACAGTCAGCCAAGGCAAGTAGTTCTTGGGGTGGTTATTGTTGTTGTTTCTGTTGGTGGTTTGTTTTTATGTTTTTGGTTTTTTTTTTTTCATGTGTTTTGAAGACTGTCAGGAGCAGCAGTTTATTAAGTTTATTAAGACTCAAAACTTATCAGTGCACTGTTTTCTTATTTTGGAAATTTTATTTTCCCTTAATAAAGTATCTTTAAGATTGGACATTGGACATAAGCATAGAAAATGGGTTGGTTAATAGGTCAGTTTACAATAAACTGAATGAATTTAATTTAAAGAAGTTTCAAATCATATTTTATTAAAAATGAGATTTTTAACAAGTAAACAGCCTTAGTCTTTATATGTAGCAAGTTCGCCATCTACTGACAAGATCATATTTTTTTCCAATGTAAATTCTCCATCTACTGACAGGATTGCTTTTTTTTTATTATGTAAAAGAAAGTTTTAAACGTGAACACAACTGCATGTAAAGCACTGATATCAATATTTAAACATACAACCATTTAATAAGTAGCTTCTTGTTTAAAAATAAAAAGCCTCAGGCTGAGCCCTGGGGGAGACAGAGGGGAGACCGACATACTGAGATTCAAAATAATTATTGTTTGGTAGGGAACAGAAAACGCTCACAAAACTTATTTAGATAAATTAGGACTCATCCTGTACCGAAGAAGAAGCACAAGAAGGCCTGCCAAGGAGCCCTCCCCATCACCAAAGCTTTGCAGGGGGAGCTGCCTCCTCCACACTTCACACCCCGCTTCTTCTGCTACCCAGCATGCACCACAGCACACCCAGAGAAACCTGTGATGTTGTAACTGCATAAGCTTACCGTTTTAGAAGAGGTGCTAAAAGGCATGAGATGGAATAGTTCTCTTGTCAAAACACATTGTAACAAGAAGAGGCAGAGCCGACCAGAGCGGTGCTTACCATGGCTATGAAACAAGAGCAAGACTCTGGCTTTGACCGCTGTAGGGGCCATAGCATCTACTGAAGCAAATGATGTAAAATAATTCCAGCCGGATCCATACCCTGAATGCACATTAAAAGTGGTAAACACTCAAGTGAATGAAAACAAGACAGTTATGGATCAGTGTCTAACATATTGTTTACATAAAACTTGCACATATATTATAAAGTCAATTATCCGAGATGATCAGACCACATGAGGAATACAGTTGTTCTGCACTCTACCCGCAAAGCTTAAATCTATGGATATCATTGCCTTATTCAAGGCCGGGGAAGCCAGACCCCGAGTTTCCACAGCCCTTGCTCCTGCTAGCACACAAACTGATTCTCATCCAGTGGCCTGTGTTGTGGGTGACTGGAGTGCAGTTTTACTCTCACCAAATAACGTGGTTTATATACAGGAACGAAATCAACAGCTATTACAAACTAAAGGTAAAAATGCCTGTGGAATTCATCACAGGGGAGAGGGATACTTGCAAATCGATTGAAAGACCTTGTTTTTCCAAAGTAAAAACTAAAGATCTTCCGAGTTTGCAGGCGTATTAAGATTCCAGTCTCTTAGGAGACAGAAGGCATTTCATTTTAGAATAAGGTTCTAAATTTTCTGGTGCCAATTTAAAGGGGGAAATGTGATTTTCCCCCTTTGAGAGTTACTACATTTAAGTTGCAAATCTTGTTTATGATGTTTCTAAAATCATCTTATTTGTAACCAAGATTGTTGGGAGGATATGATAGAAAAAAAAATAGATGGCTTATAACTCTCAGGGATTTTGTTTTCATCCCAGGAAGCTGTTAATCTGTTCCTTTGGTTTTTTCCAGTGAACTCTTTGTATACCTTCCTCTCAGTCACTAAGCTCCTGGAACATAGGTAGGAAAGCCCACCCTTCGCGCCTTTACAGACACTGAGGCCACAGGAGCAGAGGCATCCTTGAGAGTTTTATCCTTAGCTATTAATACAGACTCAGGGTATTTGGGATAAGTAGACTTATTTTGCACCGATTATTTATGTGTACTAAGTCCTGGAGTCATTTGGAAACCTGGCTGCACCAAAAGCTTCATGAGTGAGTGACCTCCAATAACGTGCCAAGGCTCTCAGTAGCTTCCCTGAGAAGGTCAATCCCAAGTTCACCCACCCACGTGGCTGACTTAAGGGTAGGTGCTGAGTGTTCATCACACAGTTAAAGTGCTTATTACTGCTGCCAATACCATTACCACCATCACCATCCTCCTCCTTACCACCATCATCACCATCATCATTACCACCACCATCATGACCATAGTGACTGTCATCGTTACCATTATCATCATCCTCACTACCACAGTCATGACCATCATCATCATCACCGTCATCGTCACCACTACCATGACCACCACCATCATCACCATCTTTAGCATCGCTGTCATCATCATCATCATTGTTAAGAGCTTTGTGGTTTGTTCCCATGAGAGTCTGTTTTATGAAGGCAGAAATCCCCTTCAGGAGGTCTCTCTTACTGAACGATCCACCTCCTACAGGCGCCAGCCACACAGCCTAAAACCCCATCTGTGGATTAGGTTTCCACATCTGCATTTTGAGAAGATGAAATCACAGCAGAGCTGGTTCAAGAATTCCCAAGAGGTGTTGTCAAAACACATGCATGGAGTTGCTTTGTTTAATCTCCTTTTTATCGTTAATTTGTAAGATATCATCTTATCTTCAAACAGGAAATGAAGTGCAGTAACATTGATGAATCTGTACGTGTCAGAACTTTGGGCTGAGAAAAATCAGATGCAAGCTGGGTCCAGCTCTCCCACAAATGAGCTGGTGTAGTGGTTGGCAATATGATAACCTTTTTTTGTGTGTGCCTTAATTCTCACATAAGTCTGGATTTATTGCAAATAAAAGATATTATTATTAGAACATTTAGTTTAAAACATTAGTTTTAAAGGCTTATGTATCACTCTAAAACAATTTATATTTCAATTTTATAACTACAAAAATCCATTTTTAAAGTGTTGGACATTTCTTCTATCTTCTCATTTTTTATATGGCCACACCCACTAGCAGTGTCACCCCCTTCAAGCCTGAATATTTCCATGGCCACACTCAGTGTCAACACCTTGATGGCTGCATATTTACATAGTCACACCCACTAGCGCTTGTGTCTAGTGAGGCAGCAGCACACTGCTAGTCTGCCTGTGTGTTGACCTTCTAATCTCAATTTTATAATTGTTTGAGCCTTCAGTACTCGCTGAGAGCTTTCAACCTCTTAAAAAACATTTGCATTGTTTGCTCTTTCTTTTCTTCAGAAATAGCTGTTTCTCCAAAGAATCTCTTCCCAGAGTTTCCAGACAGTAAAGTGCATCAGAAAGTAAATGTATCCCCAAAGGAGAGGTTGGAACTAAGCGGACCCTTCACTGTGGGCAGTAATGCTCCCGGTGGCACAGGAGCATGGTCCCATGTGATAGCAGCGCCTCCAGATTCCAGTGCTACATATCTTAGTGCAATGGTTCTCAGCCTTCCTAACACTGCAACCCTTGAATACCCATGTCGTGGTGACTCTCAATCATAAAATTATTTCTGTTGCTACTTCATAGCTAAAATTTTGCTATTGTTGTGAATTGTAATGTAAATATCTGATATGCAAATTACCTGGTATCCTGCCCCTGTTGGGTCATGAGCCACAGGCTGACAATTACTGTCTTAGAATCTTTTTTCCTCATGATTATTTTATCTAAAGGTAAAATCATGTTGTTGGAATTTACTTAAAATTTTTACAAATGATATATCATTGAAGATTATCTCTTCCTCCCCATCTCCCTCCTCCCTCCCCTCCCTCTCCCTGTTTTTTCTTTTCTTTCTCTAATACCACCCCCTTTCACTGTTCTGTAAATCAACACTAAAAGTTATCTACCTCATAAACAAATGATTCTCTACTTACGACAGGGTTCCTTAGGCGCCAATGACCCCCATCTGCCTCACCTGTTCTCAGCAGATTCTGAAGTTATGTCTTGCAGGTAAACCCAGGACAGACAGACATACACATATAATCTGAGTCAGATTGAAAGGAACAGCCAAATGAAATAGTGTTGCCTCAAAGACACCTTCTTACACACACACACACACACACACACACACACCTCCCAGAGCATTCAAAAGTTTTTCATATTACTTGGTTCTCTGAACACACTGCTTCTTGGTTGTATTATATGGGAAACTAAATAAATAAGTAAGAAGAACAAGAAGAATAACAACAAGAACAAGAACAACAACAAGAACAAAGAGGATGAGGAAGAGGAGGAAGAAGAGGAAGAAGAGGAGAAAAGGAACAAGAAGAAAAAGAACAAAAAGAATAAGAATAACAAAAAGAACAAGAAGAACAACAAAAAGAACAAGAACAACAAAAAGAACAAGAACAACAAAAAGAACAAGAGGATGAGGAAGAGGTTGTCACAGTCCTATCTGTGGTTGTAGTCACAGTAGTAGTTTTGGTCATATTTATAGTCATAGTAGTAGTAGTACAGGACTCCATCCAAGTAGTCAACTTGGAGAGTCCCTCCTGTGAGCTGCCAACCACCTTCCCACCAGTTTCCTCTTGGACTGATGACGACCATTAGAAAAACGACAGCCCAACAGTGGGAACATCTTAGTGCTAGTGAGATGCTTCTTAGATTACCGACACAGGCTTTCTGAGGATATATTTGAGCAAGTGTCTTCCATGCATGAGTGGCTCCTTTCACTCTTCTGATGCGTTTGTTCAAGGAAAATGTAAAGTTAATGCTATTCAATCAGTCTCTCATTCTGGGATTGGCTGTACCCACTAGATTAAGGCATGCGCTGCCCTGTGATGGGTAGACAGAACAACTTGCAGTCTCCTAGCCCAGCTACAGCTTGACTCTATCCAAAGTGAATGGGGAGTGGACAGTACAGCTGGAGGGTCAGTGGAGGGTCAGCTGGTGCGTAGTCAAGGCTGGGTTCACTGGATCCCATTCTGAAGGCCAAGAAATTTGCTCACCATTCTTTTAGATTTGCTGACCCACCATGTCAGTTTTCTTTCTCAGCTCTCTAAATGTTGTTACAATCCAGGGTCAGGATTTCTTAGTGATTCTTCTTAGTTTCCTGCATTCATGTCTTCAAAGACCTGACCCTGTTCTAGAAATTTCCATGGCACAGATAGGCAATCACCCAAGACTCATTCAGGGACTTCCATGGTATGCAAACAGGGCCAGCCTTCTGCCTAGTAATCCACTAGGAAACGGGGAGATACGCATTGTCCCTATATCACTCTGAGTTACCTGGCTTTGGTGATGCTCACAGACACACCATGCTAGCTGCAGTGATTATAGCATAGTGCTGTTGTAAGCACACTGGCCTGAGTGTCCAATTACTCACTCAGAAGTCATACCTTAAGCACATGGCGAATGGTTCATTGAATACAGATTTGATAGGTGGAATTTGCAGAAACTAAATGCACAATGGAAAACATAAGAGAAACAGTTTTGAGAAGGAATAACATGGAAATTGGAATAAAATTGTCCCACCATTGAAATATTTCTTCTGGCTAAAAGCCATTCACTTGGCCTCTTCAGCTATAGCAATGCTATGAATGAAGTGTAAGAGGTGCAGCGAATCCTCTCCTGGAAGAGCATCCTCCAGGAGGTGAAGAAGGCAGGAAGCCATGCCCACTTCTTTTTGGCAAAATTGACAGATGCATGGGTGAAGAGGCACCTCAGTTGATAGATGTTGGGAGCCAAGACAGGGCCACCCGACCCCCTGCCCCTCAACTAGCCTGAGAACTGCCTGACATTCACCTTGGCTAAAAACATCCTGTGCCTGTTTACCAGGACCTTCCTAAAAGAACAGCAAAATGCTCCAGACCCCCTGCCAACATCGTCAGATGGACAACCCTGGAGTGAACCATTGTTCTCCGCCCCTCCCCTTTTCCGTTTTTTTTTGTAAAGTATATATTGAGCAGCTTGCTCTAAGTAAAGTAGACCTTGACAAACCTTTGCAGAGTCTCCTCCTCTCTCTCACCCATTTTACTTTTGCAGGCATGGTCCTCCTTGACCCCCCCGAATAACTGAACCCTGCAGGCCGGGATAGATAGAGTCAGGGGCTGGCTCTATGTGAGCATTGGTGCTGTCCTGAATATAAAATAAGTGCAATAAAACCTAGTAACTGTGGAGTCACAGTTAGACACGTTTTCATTTCAGAATCAAGATTTATTTATACAATAGCCAAGATATATAAACAAATCAAACACCCATTGAAGGTTGTAGAGACAAAGAAAACATGGAGAATGTGTATGTTTTAGTGTGTATGTGTGTGTTGTGGCATATGTCTGTATATGTGGTGTTGTGGTGTGTGTGTGTGTGTGTGTGTGTGTGTGTATGGTGTAGAATGTGTATGTTGTGGTGTGTATGTTGTAGTGTGTGTATATTGTGGTATGTGTGTATGTGTGCTATGTGTGTGTTGTAATATGTGTGTGTGTTGTGGTATGTGTGTGTATTATGGTGTGTTGGTGTAGATGTGTCTGTGCATTTATCACTCCATCTTTAAAAGAAAGTTGTGTCACTTGCCACAGTGTGGAGTATGTTAAGTGACTCAAGCCAGACACAGACACCCCATGGTCTAATTTATGCCAATTGAAGATTCCAACACTGGAATCCAAAAAATGCACCCAAATATGAAACTCCCTGATGTCACAAGTAGAAAAATCCCACACCATGAAGCTGTTTCCTGCATAGATATTTCTAAAACCATACAAAACGGCCTTTATACTACAACACACACAACACAACACATACATTCCACACAATACACACACACACACACACACACACACACACACACACACACACACACCATGTGTAAGGTGTCTGTAAGATAAAAGAGGATGCTGTGTTGGAGCTGGGAGGTATCCCCCAAATACCTCATTCTGAATATGCAAACCACCCAACACCCAAAAGACAAGGCATCTAGTCCCAATAGCCCTCACAGGTTCAGTGTCAGCTAGACTCCTCTGTCTCACAGCTAACAATGGAATGTTCATGGCGGAAGGGGGTGGTTAGTTAGTGTTGCCAGTTTGACAGGATCTAGAACCCTGCAGAACATTATTTACCTTTTGTACATGCCTGTGAGGGCTTATACTGATTAGGATGAGGTGGGAAAAGTCACATTAAAAGTAGGCAGGCAGCCTCTTTCCCTGAGTTTGGGTCCTGGGTCATATAAGAAGGAACCTGAGCAGTCATTCATTGATCTGTTCCTCCTGACTATGGACACAGTGTGGTCAGCTATAGACTTCATTCTCTAAGGTTCTCCAGCATGACAGGCTGTACATTCTACCGAGAAGGAAATCAAACCCTTTCTCCTTTAAGTTGCTTCTGTCAGAGAATTTTATCACAGCAACAGGACAGTAACTCACCACACAAGGCACTTTGCATACCCTGCAGACAAGGCCAATGGGTGCCCTTGGTCACTTTTGAACTGGAATCTGTGCCCACGTAGATTCCAAGCTCCTAGCCACTATATTAGGGATGCATCTGTGCTGGGCACCCTAAAATGCCCATCTATATTGTAGTACCTATATGTGTTGAAGCACTCCCATCGCATGTCTCCTTGTCAAGGAGTGAAATGTAAAGATTCAATTTTCATTTTATTTGGACGGTGACCATACAGGGGCAGATGCCAATCTCTGGATGTCAGATGATCCCCAGGTCAGATATCAGATGGCCCCTGGTTCTAGTCAATATCCCTGTGTGCATTAATCACCCTCATAGGAGGTCCTCACCTGGGAGTATGGAGGCAACCTTGAAGGTTTGCTCTGGACCCAAGTACAAGATCTCACAAATATATTAGTTCAGTTTAATAAAATGAGCATCCTTGCAAATCTTCTACTGAGGACCCAGTGACATATTATTCCTGCCGAAGGTCACTGGGCTTTGAATTATACCATCTAGTTCTAGCAAATAAGGAAAAGGTGGATGTATCTGAACATAAACTTAGTCAATGTCATATATGTTTTATGTGTGTCGGAAGAAATTGTGTTAGAGGAAACAACAGGAACTTTTCCAAACCAATCAGTGAGTCAGATACAATCATAATCATGTGACCTCTCAGGAGGATTTGCTTAGTAAGAGCAGAGCCCCTCAGATCATCAGTGACTGAAAACACTTTTGGAAATTGAAGCCAATTATTGATAGTATATGAACAACTACAAGTGAGGTGGCCTATGTGTGTGTGTTTAAATAATATGACCTTCTTAGGATGTACTCAAAGCGGTTTTTAATTAACCTCTCATATTAACATTTCAACAGCAGAGTTATTAAGTTGGTTGGATTTCATGTTTGTGTTATCTTATGTGCTACTGTAATGGGCAGATCATGACTAAGCTTATTGATCTAAAATCCAGCCTGTAGCCGGGGACCTATGATCTTACTATCGGGAGGCTGAGGCAGGATTGCAATGTGAAGGCAAGCCTAGGCTGCCTTAGGAGAGTTTCTCAACAAATGAACAGAAAAAAAAGTAACACATTCTATTTTTACTCTCCCAAGATTATGCTTTTTTAAAATTTCAAATACTATATTTTCAACCAATTAAAACCCAATTAAACATTTCTAAAATACCATTGTATTCCTAAATATAAAATGTTCTATTATCCTCCCTAAATATGCTATCTGCTTAGTATTATTTAAGATGCACCAAATTCCCAGATGTCCTTGATGGTGGTACTATCTAGTCACTCGGTAACTTCCCCCATTTTATTTAATGGGAGATCTCATGCTTGGGTCCAGAGCAAACCTTCAAGGTATCCCTCATGCTCCCAGGTAAGGACCCATTATGAGGGTGATTAATGCACACAGTGGGCCTTGAGTGGAATTTGGGGCCATCTGACAATAGACAGCTCTGTGCTACCTGTGGCTAGGCACTCCTCCTAACCCAGACCTCTCCCTGGAACTCTCACCCTATCAAACCTCCTGCAGTCCAGGCTTCGTCTCTGGTGCTCACCAAGACTATCCTCTGACTTCTGTGACTGTGGTTCTGTTTGCAGTGCTTACTAAATCTCAAAATTGAAACAGTCCTTCATTTTTTTCTTTCCAGTTAAATACTTCCTAGATGTTGGGAGCCTATAGGGGTTCCATTAAGCTTGTTTGTCCTTTTAAAATTCTATGTGATCTTACTGTCATTGCTTCAGCCATTGTTTCAAAAAGTGCTTTGAATTTATGATGTTGCTATATATATACATATACATATATATATACATACATATATATATATATATATATATATATATATATATATATATATATATATATATATATATATATATGTATGTATGTATTGAGACAGGGTTTCTCTGTGTAGCCCTGGCTGTCCTGTAACTCACTCTGTAGACCAGGCTGGCCTCGAACTCAGAAATCCACCTGCCTCTGCCTCCCAAGTGTTGGGATTAAAGGCATGCATCACCACTGCCCAGTTGCAATTTATATCTTTAACAGCCTAACTGAATTTTTCTGTAGAGAGCTCTTCCCATCTGTTCTAGATTGAATGATGCCCCCAAAGACATCCTCCTATCTTCACTCCTGGAAACAGACAGCTACCTTATTGGGAAAATGTCTGTGCAGATGCCATTGACTAAGGTTCTCTAGGTGAGGTCAGCTAAATGTCCTGGGTATGCCTCAAGCCCATGACAAGTTGGCATCATGAAAAAAACCACAGTGCCAGACAGGAGGAAGAAGGGATAGTCACACACAGACCAAGGCAGAAGGATGCCAGATCAGGCTTTCTAGTAACCACAGGAAGTCTCTGAATGGACACAGGAAGGACCTGTCCAAGCCTCTGCAGTCTACCGTTCTGTCAAAGACATCTGGTCTTTGGGTTTTTGAGCTTCAGATCCGTGGTAAAAGATATTTATGTGGTTTAACTTGCTTGACTAGCATTTTGTTGAGAGATGGGCATTATTTGGCTCACATGAACTTCTGTTTAAGAAAACCATGGCAGGTTGTGGTGCCATTTTTGGTTAATATTTTAAATAACAAATTAGATTGCTGCCACCATCCCTGTACAGTGAACTGAGACTTGGATTTCTTGATTTTGAACATAGTTTATATCTGCCAATACCTTGATGATTTTCTGTTATTGCCTCTCCTGCTTGTGCCCATGACCACAGAGCTCACAAAACTCAGTCTGCATAGCACACTGTGTCCAGAAGACAGCAGATGCTCTGGAATCTCCCTCAATATTTTGCACCCTAGATCTGGACTCTATCATTTTTCCTCAACACATATACATACCTTGCATATACTGAGTAATTAAACCACAGGATAATCTCTGGATTGCAATATTAACTTTGCTACTATCTAATCAGTGAAAACAAAACAATGGATTTTATATTTTTTATCCAGCTTCATTTTTTTTCTGGATACTGAGGAATAGAACACAAATAATATTTTACATATTATAATGTACTAAGTTTTGATTTAGCATATACACCTTTGCATCATGGAATAATTAAGATATTTAATTTAATAGCTATAATATCACAGGACTTACATGATATTGTGCCATTTTCCTTCTTTTTTTGTTTTCTTTTTCTGTTCTTTTTAATGATGAGAACATGGCACATCCACTCTCTTAGGCAAGTAACCAGTACAGTGTCCTTGATGATCCAAAAGCATTTGTTTTTTTTTTCCCAAGAAATGGCGCCCCAGGGTACCTCTTTTATTTTCACCCTGTTCTCATAGCCACTCTGCTGTTAAAAATGAGGTGAGCCAAGAGGTGAGGAGACTGATTGTAGAGCCAGTCTCACAATGAAGATGGAATTGAAACAGTTTGAAAAGACGTAACAGTTTGAAAAGACGGCATAAGTGTGTGTGTGTGTGTGTGTGTGTGTGTGTGTAGGGGGTACCTGTATTGGTAGGGTTGTATGCATTCAGGAAGGGCCAGAGGACACCCCTCTTTTTTTCTCCCTTTTTTACACTCACTATCCTCCTCTATCACTCTTTACCTTATTCCTTTGAGGCAGGGTCTCTCTCTGAACCGGGGACTCCAGGTTGCATTTTTTTTCAGCTGGGCTAGAAGTCATCAAGCTCCCTCAATCCTCCCACTCCACAAATCATGCTATCTCCACCTACTTCGGTAATGGAGTTACAAGTGGCACCAGGACACCCAGCACATGGGTGCAGGAATTCCCATGCTTTCCCAGGGAGGACTCCACCACTGAGCTATCTCCAGAGCCCCACATGGGAGGGTTTGACATATCCAAGGTTCCCTACCAAGCCAACTCATCTACAGATGAGCCTCAAATCACTAGGAAATCGTTATAGAGTAAAATTAAGATGAACGGTGGTCTCTTTCTACATACAACGTGCACTTCTTGCATATGGAATGAAAGTGTGATTAATAAAATCATAGTAATGGAGAAGGGCTGGACCATTACGTATTGTAAGCATCCCTTCAGACTGTGCTAATAGTGAAATAGAAGCATGGTAGCCAACTTTCCCACAAAAGATAGTAAAACATTGACTTCTGGTAACTCTTGGGCCCAGAAGAATGAACTAACCCCTTCCTGACTATAGACACCATTTTCATCAGCTGAAAACAGGAGTTGATGTCACCTGTTCAGAAAATGGATGGTGCAGCTCTGTGAGGCTCATCCTCATGAAAACTGAATTTATCTTCTCTCTAGAATGATCCATGGTGCTCTGACTTTCTGTGGGTCTGCACACATGAAACCCATACATATATGTGGAGGATGGTTGCTGACTGGTACCTTCCCCAAACTCTTCCTACCTTATATTTGAGGCTCTCCTCAACCCCTCAGCAACAACCCCTGCTGTTTGAGCTACATCAATTAAATAGTAAGCTCCAAGGATCTGCTGGCCTCAGCCTTCTGTCCCTATAACAATTGGAGTTACGGAAGTGTGCGGCTACACCCAGATTTCACTTGGTGCTGAGGATCCAACTAGAGCTCCTCTGGCTTGTGCCAGAGGCGCCTCATCCCACCAGCCATCTCATCCCACCAGCCATCTCATCCCACCAGCCATCTCTTCCTGTTCTTCCCATCAGCCATCTCTTCCTGTTCATCCCACCAGCCATCTCCTCCTGTTCTTCCCACCAGCCATCTCTTCCTGCTCTGAAGTAGGTTACCCTTGGCCCCAACCCTCAGAGCCACTCTTTTTCCAGCCCAGTATTGCCAGTACACTTCAACTGCATCACTTGGTCCTTCCATATGTGACCACACTTACTCAGAATTGATATTCTATATGTATCATCCACAAATTCACTAACTTATAGCAAAAGGGTCTCTTTTACCATGACACACACAGCCTCAGCAATTCCAAATAATGTGGCCTCATATAAACTCATGAGACTCCAGGATTCTATCTCAGTCTTTAATTTTTTCCTCCCACCTGATTTTCTTGAAGTTCCAGCTCTGCGCTGAGTCACTCTTTCCTTCTCCATGTCTTCTCTGAAGTTGCTCTGCCTGCCTCGCACTTCTCTGTTTAAATTCTCATGCTTCACTCTGGTATGGTTCTGTTCCTGTGCTGAGTTTCCCATTTGTTTGTTGAGAACACATTCGGTTCCTCCTCAGTGAGCATAAGTGCAAGGACTTTTTCAAATCCATGTCGGCAGTTCAATATCTGGGCTGTTTCAGGTGGATTTTGGTTCATTTCTTTTTTATTGAAAATATACTCTATTTTTCTTAGTTCTTTATATGTCAGGTCATTTGGGATTACTCCTTAGAAATTGGACTGGGTGAGCTGTGAGGATCCCTTTCTCTCTTTTCTCAAATGCATGCTGCTTCTTTTGCATTGGCTCAGCCTGGCTGGCCTGTTCTGCTCTGTCTGTAGCTGGGCTGATCTGAAATTCTCCTAGGTATGGTTTTATCTCAATCCCTGATGTGAGGAAATTTTGGAAACCACAATGTCACCCTACCCTCACATCTTTTATTTATATTTATTCTGCGCTCACATTCTTTCCATTTTCTCTTCTGTGGTATTCCCTAAGCTTTGAGAGGAATGGTATAGATGTCCCAGAAGGCAGGTGAGCCAAAGCTTAGCATCATATTGGGTAAAGGATCCAATCTCCTTTTCCTCCCACATTTTCATTTCAAAGATAATGAAACTGAATCCTAAATACCCAAATATATTTCCAGGGATCATCATTAGAGCCAAAACTAGTCACGGCCTCTATCATTGTTGATATTCTGAATCCCGAATGGTAGTTCCATAAAATTAAAGTTCCAGACATAGTCGAGAGAAATCAGAAAATGTACCAATCCATATGTACTGAAGAGTCTAGGCTTATGTTAACAAGCTTTTCCCAAACAAAACTCAGATGCTGAAATTTTTGTGGTAAACTCTTCCAGATAATTAAAGGAATATTAATACTAGACAAACAAAAACCTTTCCAGAAAATGAAAGAGACAGACTTTCATCTTTTGAGGCCAGTGTTACCCTGCAACATAAGGATGTGTTTACATGTTATGAATATTTTCAATGAAAAGGAGAGAAAATCAGAGGTATTTTCTGCATTACAGAATTCAATATAACTGAAGAAACATCCATCTAGAAAACTATATTGCAATCCAAGAAGTTAAAGAAGCCAAACACAAGATCTCATACAGACAGTCTCAGAGCAGAAACAAAGCGCCAGGAAAGAGAAAGAATGGGGTTATTAAAAGCTGCGAACCCCACACGGAAGAATGACCACAAGAACATTCTACTCCCATGGGAAGTTGGAATTACAATGACTAAACACAGTGGAGGCAGCCAGATCTGCAGGGTGCACGGGAGATGGGTCATTTAAAATGGACAACAAGTAACACATTAGCATTAAATTGAAGTAGAACAGTCTATACAAGATGATCCATCTTAACTGTCAGCTTGATTGCACAGAGATGCATTTCAGAGCTCACTAAAGCACACTTTTAGATGTGTTGGAGGGCATGCTTACAGAGAACACTGGCTCAGGGTAAAAGCCCTTTCTTGATGTGGATAGCACCGTCATAAGTCTAGGGGCAGAACTGAGCAGAGAGGGAGAAGGCAAAAGCCCACAGGCTTTCTTATTATGTCCCATCCTATCAGGACATGCTTGGAATATGTGTTGGTTTGAATGGGAAATGTTCCATGATCTTGGAACACTTGGTCCCAGTTGGTGATGTTTTGGGTGGGGGGGGGGGGGGGGGGAGTGGTTTACATGCTGTGACCTTCTAAAAGAACTATGTCCCTAAAAATAATTTTAAAAAACTAAAAACTGTGTCCCTGGGCTTGGTCTTTGAGAGTTCATAACCTCATCCTGCTTCCAATTGGCTCTCTCTGCTTTGTCCTTGCTGTTCAAGATGTGACCTTTCAGCAGATAAACCTGTCACCATGCTTGCCATGTGCTTCAATGTGTTCCCGCCATTATGGACCCTCACTTTCTGGAGCCATCAACCAAAATAAACTCTTTTACTTACATTCCCTTGGCCCTGGTGTTAATTGCCACAACAGAAGAGTAACTAACCTGCTGTGGCAGCCTGAAACCTCCTAGACTGTGGTCCAGAACAACCCTTTTCTCCCTTCAGTTTTCCTGTTAACTCTTTTGTAATAGTAATGAAAATCTAGTCATTTAAGTGAGGAAAGGAAATAATCAGAAAGAAGGTAAGTAGGACCCCTAGAGTCTTTTGTACAACAACCATATTGTCAATCAACATTGAAGTCCCCATGATATCTGAAAAGAGCTGTGGATGACTGAGATAAAATAGTGCATTACCAATAAAACCAAACAAGACAGATTTTCCAACACACACACACACACACACACACACACACACACACACACATCATGAAAATCACAACTTTACTAACACCTGGTTTAGATGGAATGAAGAGAGACCTGTAGGCATAAATTTTTCTCAACCTACTGTAATAAGCATTCAACCTCTGCCCTAGCCCACAACTCAGTAGGGGTAGTAGAAAAGAAAAGTAATTAGGACACAGGAAAATGGACCTGTTTAGAAATAGTTCTTTGTGGGCAAATCCAGTCTTCATTGTCAGGAATATCAGCCATTCCGTCCAGTAGCAAACACCAAATACAAATCAACAGCTGCAGCCCAGTCCAGTTGGCAATCACCACACTCAAACCATCAAGGGCAGTTCAATCCAGAAGAAACAAAAGTGCTCACCAACCTGCCTGAGGCCATGGAAGTGGCAAGAACCCACAGGAGACTCACTAGAAGTTCTTCAGCATGTTTCTCTTAGTGGTGTCACAGTACTCAGAGCTCAGCAACACAATGTGAATACTTGTGTTCTTTAGTGAGTACATGAATGTCTTTAGTGAAGACTAGCAAGGCAGAGCAAAGCAAACCAATATTCTAGCTTCCACTATCTGTGGGGTCATGCTTATATTCCTTTATCACATGTCTTTTCTTGTGTCCACTATAGCAAAGCATCCTTTCACCTGTGTGCCCCAGCAAAACTTCACTTGACATAACTGACTTTCCAAAGAAACCAGAAGTTCCCACTTCAGGGAACTCATAAGATTTTGGTAAGAAGAGTCAGGTCAAAAGAGGCACACATGAAGTTGATTGTAGTGATATGTCTTTAATCACAATACCTGTGAAATAGAGGGAGGAGGATCTCTGTGATTTTGAGGCCAGCCTAGTCTACCTAGCAAGTTCTAGGCTAGCTAGGTCTACATATAAAGACCCAGCCCATGCAAAAGGCACAGATGAGAGGTTCTCTAAATATGTTACCAATGGTCCTCCAATGGATTGTGGCCAGTTCTTTAGAACATATCATCTCAATGAAAACAGAGTTTTTACAAGATTTCCAAATTAAATAAGGTTGTCACCTCACCCATGGAAACAAAGTCCAATGGCAAAGTAGGCCTTAACTAAGTATGGTACACAAGTTTATGAGAGTCCCCATAGCCACAAAAAGGGCAAAATCAATTTCTCAGCTGATGAGAAGAGTTGCACAGGAGTGTTGCCAACTGGGAGGCTCCTGGAAGCCTGGTGTTCAGGGTGTTCCTTTACTCCTTTCATCAGAGATCAGCTCCAAATCTCCAGAGCCCCAGTGTGCAGGTGACAAGAAATCAGGAGAAGTCATACTGTTAGCATAGATTAGTCAAGCCAACCAGCACAAAGCAGTAAAAAGTCAAGACTTCTAGAAATGCTATCACTACTAAAGACCGCTTGAAAGTAACTTTTTATACTCATGCATTTCCAGGTAAGCCTTTTCTCAAAGTCACACACAGTGTGTCCGTGTGCAACGCCATGTCGAGGCAATGCAAGCCACTCTCTTTGAAACAAATAGCAACCACTAAGTGTGATGGCACAAGGTTTAAAAGCAAGGGGGCTTAACTATAAAAGTACAATGATAGGACCCTGGAGCATAATCAAAAGACAAGGTGTTTGGGGATTCATGAGACCTGGGAGAAGAAAAAATGTCTACTTACACATGCAACATCTCAGGATTGAATAAATGGAACAAAGAACAAAGCATAGCAAGCTTGCATGGGAATGCCACTCAGGGGGGACACTTGCCTTCCATGCTTACAAGGGCTGGGATTTAGTCTTAAGTATGGAGAAACAAACAAACAACAACAGGGATTTGTAAAGCTTGATGGGAAAAAGAAACAGGAGAGAAATACCCAAATAATAACACAATGGAAATAAATAACTCAATTGGAAAGCTGTGAACTAAGACAGGAGAGAAACACTATGTTTCAAATTTAATCTGAGAACTATGGTTAAATGGATCATTAATATATGATAATAAAAATGTAAGACTAGTGAATAAAAGACAATTAGTTATATGCACTTATAGCAGGTGGTCATTTGCCTGAAATCCTGTGTTTTGTTTTGTTTTGTTTTGTTTTTTGTTTTTGTTTTTTGCAATAAGCCCCTTTTTGAAATATGTCTTTTGGAAATTTGTGCTTTACCATAACAGTGCATTCACCCTAATGTCAGTATTTCCTTCATGTCTTTATATTTGTACTGTGTCATGTCCTAAGTTCAACCAAGTTGAATTTGATCCTAGAGACACTATAGGACAAAATCTCACTGTGTGATTGTATGGGTGGGTGTTGTGTTATCATTATGGAAGACTTAAAATGAGGGCTGGCTCATATCACTGAGTGTTCTGGGTGCTCTAGCCTAGCAATCAGCTGGCTCATTGGTCTGGATGGGTTGATACAATGTTCTCTGATAAAAACCATTTACAGAACCAGGCAGGAAGCAAGAACGGAGACACAGTAAGAAATCGTATCCCTCAGCATGCTCAGGACTACCTCCTCCCCTATTTAACTTTATTCACTGATGATTCACAATACCTCTCAATGGTATCAATGGGGGACCAGTCCTTTAGCACATGGAACTAATAAACCTGGTCTTCATGAAGTAGTGTCCACGTTAGGTATGGTCTATTTATTCCAGCAAATTACATTTGTCAGTTTGTTCAGAGAGTCTGTTATATTCTTCTAAGTACTGAGGTTTTAGGTAAGGCCTGTCAGCCATCTTTAACTTCCTTGTATTGAATGCATGTTTTGATAATGCCACTATTGGTTTTATATGAAAATACACTGTGATGGACACTTGTGAACTTCCAGGTTACATAGAATGGGTGATGACTGAGTTCAGCAGAAAGGTATATTCAAAATGCTCCACTGCTGGAGGCTCCAGAAAGTCTGGAATTTCCCTTGGCCATCTCCCAGGCTATAGATTGGGACTTCAGGTCATAGTGCTTTGTTGGATGTCCCTGTGTAAACATGGACATGGGGGTTACAAACCACAAAGTGTTGTGTAAGCATAACTTGCATATCAGTTCTGTCATGATTTCACATTGACAAACATGTCCAAAAATAATTTATTTCACAGCAGGTAAAAACCCAGTTTCTTAGGTAACAGGTGGTGTCCAGGAGATATTTGAGGATGCAACATTCAGTGTCTTATCTGATCATCCCCTGGAGTAAAATACATGGTAATTTAGATGTAATTTTATTTTCTAACCACATTAGTGTTGGGTGTACACTGAAAGAAAAAGTATTCTGAGCAAAATGGCTTCTCATTTCAAACACCGACCTCAAGTCTAGGTAGAGGATTCCCCGTTCAGCAGGCATGAAATGAGTGCCTGTGGCTATGCAGGCTCAAAGCATGCTTTCCCTGGGGCATATCCTGTTAGAACACTTTCCACTTATATGTCTTTGTTCATTTATTAGAAAGTTATTTGTTTTATGCACATGTGTGTTTTGTCTACATATAGGTCTATGGATCACATATGTTCCTTGTGCCAGAAGAGGGTCTTTGATCTTAAGAAACTGGAGTTATAAATGGTTGTGAGCTGCCATGTGAGTACCCAAATCTTCCACAAGAGTGGCACGTGCTCTTAACCACTGAGCCATCTCTCAAGACCTATTTGATCATTCTTAATCTACTCTTTTTAAGTCTCTTTTCTGAAAACATGAAATTTTTATCTTTATTCTTTAATTACAACTTATCAAAATCATCAGAGGAACGGTCAAGTGTATGTGCTGTTTTTGCAGATGATCCATGTCAGGCAGCTCACAATGGCCTGCAATTCCAGCTGCAAGCAATCCAGCAGCCTCTCTGGACTCCCTGGGCACTGGAACTAATGTGCCTTTGCCCATACACAAATAAAAATGCATGCACAGAATTTTTAAAATATCAAAAATAAACCTCTAAAATATTATTAGTTAAAATCTCCCAAGAGTTGAGTAGTGTGCTTTAAGGTCATATAATAAATACTATGGCTTCATTTTATTGGATAAAACCTTGGTCCCATACACCAAACATCTTAGTATAAAGTGAATATAACTTAGGTGAACAGTGTGCCCCCAGTGTTATAAATCCTTTCTAGCACTGGGATCTCTGTTTGCTATACTATTGAAAGAGGAGAAGACAGTCTGGTATGTTAACTAAAACTTAGTCATAACTAAATGTTATTCCAACACTTAGGGGGAGGCTGGTGCAGGGAGAGTTTGAGGTCACCCCAATGAAGTTCTGTCTCAAAGAAGAGGAAAATAAGAAGAAAGGAAAACAAGAAGACAGGACCACAAAGAGTCACAGGTTTTCTATGTGGTTCTTCCATGACTGCCTCCTCATTGGTTCCTGTGTCCACTCCTAATGCAGTGGGAGTCACAGGTTTTCTATGTGGCTCTTCCCACTGCCTCCTCATTGGGTCCTGTGGCCACTCCTAATGCAATGAGAGGCCCTGGGGGCTGAAGGGAGCACACGCAGGTATCCAGCTTCTTGTTTGCTCTTTTTAAACGAACAGGAGGAGCTGTTGGTGTGCAGAGCTCTACAGCAGCGATAGCAGAGGAGCTACTTTGAGAGATAACAAGAACAGAGTCCTCGCCTGCAAATCTGTCTGCCCAGGAGCCAGGTTATTGCCTCATAAAACAGGGTGAAGATTCTATAACCACTTAATTAGCAAGAAAGACCTTTATTGCTCCTTTTATGGAATTTCATTAGACAATTCCTCAGTGAACATCTCTAAACAGGAATTTGGCTAGGCTGGGTTAGTATGAATGTAGCCTAAGCAAGACTCCAGTGGTTGTGTGAAAGTATAGAATCAGGCTATAAATGTAAAAGGTGACTAAGCAAGTGACTTCTGATAACTAACTCTGGCGACATCATGTCTCAGAGCATGAAAAAACAGGCAGAGCTTATGATGCCAGGTTCAGAATACTTTTGAGGTTCCTTAAATATGCCAATGATGGCTAATCTTGACTGTCACACTTGAAAAGAGGGTACTTCAAATGAAGAATTGTTTCCACCAGAATAGTCCCTTGGTACTTCTATTTGGTATTTCCTTGATTCCAGTTGAACTGATGCAGCCCAGCCCACTGTAAGAGTTATGGTCCTTAGGAAGGTAGTCCTAGACTGTGGAAGAGAACTTTTGAGTAGGGGGTGTCAAGCAAACCAGCAAGCAGCATTCCCTTGTTGTTTCTGCTTCAAACTCCCATCTGAGTTCCTGCCTCTGCTTCCCTTTGTGATAGGCTGTAACCTGTAAGATGAAATAAACCCTTTCCTTCCCAGGATGCTTTTGATCATGATATTTATCACAGCAACAGAAAAGCAAACAAGAACAGTGTCATCCCCTTCTAGTGGAGCAACAGCTCCGTGGGCCAGCCAGTAAGTGCTCAGGAATTCTCTGCAGCCTCAAGCAGGGACTTCCGTAGTGAGGAGCAGAGGTAGGACTCTTTATATCCATCACTTGGGAGCAGGTGGCCTCAGCACTTGAGGGAGAGGCCTTTCTAAAGAAAGCAGTTACCTGTAGAACTCCAGTGCCAAGTGTGGATTCATGAGAAGGTTGTTGCCTCTACCTCCAGCCACATGCAACCACATGACCCCCAGTCCAGGGTCTATCTCAAGCCACCTGCTCAAGCAGCTGTAACTAATCCTGATGGATGGAAAGGGTTATGTTGGGGATCGTTCAAGGTTCCATGCAGTTTAAGGAGGCCAACCAGTGTACATCTGTTTTTTTCCATGTTGAATATGACTTTCCTGCCTTGAGTCGGAGTAGCTGTTATCTCTAGCATCAGTCCTTGTAAGAGCAGCCCACAGGATCCCTTCTTGGGACTGGGGGTGTAGGGTTTCCCATAGCTCACAGCAATCAGGAGCCTTCAGGAGATGCTCCTGCGGCCCTTTCCTCATCCCAGAAGGTTATATAAGGAGTGTAAGGTTCCCTGCGGATTAGGACTTTTCAGTGTTGTAGCAGCCTATCCATGTGTTACCCAGGAGTCTCCTTGACAGTTTGGCTGCATTTGATTAGCCTGTGTTTCTCTAAGTAATCCCAATAAACTCATAGTTTCGCCAGACTGGACTTGGATGAAATCCTTTTCATGGTCTGTTTTTCTGGGCTATCAATGCTTTTTCTATCTAGAGAAAATAGATGTCTCTACACTCTTCTTGGAAGTCACATGATGAGGACCTTCCTCATCATGTCACCATCTTCATCTTATATTTTACATGTTAAAAATATTTGAAACTACAAAATAAGCCAGTGCAATCTGTTGCAGGAAATACCCTGTATACTAAAACCCTATGCTTTTACAAATATTATCTCTACATATATTCTATTCATTAATAACTAAATAAAAATAAATATAAAAACATAATCATGTCTTCCTCATGAAGGCTTGGTTTTTGTCCTAACTTGAGATCTAGTTATTACCCCCATGCGTAGTTTTAAAACAATTACATGTAACATTTTTAAAGTATGTGCACACATATTTGTGTGTACATGCATATAATTACAAGTCCCCCACAAAGACCAGCAGGGGTTGTCAGAGAACCGTAAGGCAGGAGTCACAGGCAGCTGTGAGTAAGCCATGGTTCCCGTGCTACAGGATGCACTTTAATTGATGGTCTCCTTCTCCAGCTATTCCTTTAGATGCTGAAAGTTGAGTGACTGCTCCGTAACACCATGAGGGAGTCTCCCAGTGAAGAAAACCATGAACCATGTCGTCTTCAAAAATGTGCCTTCTGGGAAGCCCCTGTCTACCCCCATAGACAGAGCTCAGATCAGCCTAATCCTTCTGTTTTCCATTCAATTGAATTTAGTTTGGGAATTAATTTCTATTAAATTTTCTCATAATCATCAAGTTTCCTTTCCAATGAAAATCACTACACTACTTTCCATCTGTGATTGCAAATACTAACCATTGTTAATATATAGAAGTTTCTATTTATTCTCAATATTAACAATTGACTTCAGCAAATGTGTAAAATCACCTCTTTATTTCTGACTTTGATCTTTGGTCCCTATTAAACATTCTAAGTAATCATTTATTTGTGATGTTCTGTACTTTTTCTATCCTTGCCCTGTGGTAGGCAGGCAGGATTGGCGACATCTTGGTTCTTTCCCCTAAGGTGTCACTTCAGACACATTGAAAAAAAAAGGAGAGAGAGTTCGTTTTCTGCCTCAAGGCAAAACCTCAGGAAGTCTCTATACCTTAAGCAAAAAAGAACCTAGAGAATTTCTAATGGAGAGACTGTTGTGCACAATTACAGCATCCTTCCTCAGGAACCTTGACATATTTTCATCTGCTTCCAGCCCTGCTCTCTGCTGCCATCTGCCCTTACATCGGCAACACTCTAATGACTGGCTTGATGTGATATTGGCACTCTCAATCTCTCTCATTTGAAGGCAAACTTGGATGCGTGTGGAATCTACCCTCGGTGACAGTCACTGGCCTTTCCTGAAATGGTGGTGAGGCACCTCCTGTGACATGGGTTAAATGACTACTGTGTGGCTAGCTTGCTGAGAGCCACTACTCTAGAAGGACCAGGCTGCTTTCCCATGAAGGAATCAGGGTTGCACCAGCCTGGTTCTCTCTTGTGTAGATCAATATAGCATAGGGAAGCCTCAAAGCCATTAATGTCATTGACACCTTGCCCTAGGAAAATGGAAACTGCCAACCAGAATCAGGCCTGTGAGCTCTGTCAGGATTGGACCCACCCCCAATCTTTGCATCTCTAAACGACCATTTTACTGGGCAGCTTTGCTGGCAAACTGATCTGGGTTGAGAGTAACTGAAGCACTTTGTCTCAAACCCCGGGCTTAGCAAGGACATCATCCCTCTGTGGATATTTCTGAATGGTTTTGTGAGCAGATGGCTGCACTCTGGGTAAGTGAGGTATGCACTAGGCCAGATTGTCTTAGGAAGACAGTATATAGATTTATATTGACATATATTGCTTGCAAATGTGATATATTTACATATGTATGTAAGGGGTGGTATAATATAATAAATTATAAATAGGATAAAACAAAAACTAACACATTAGAATCAGACATAAGAGCCGAAGAGAAAGAACAAGAAGCAAAGAAACATTTGTTTACATGCTCAGGAAACCTAGAAAAGTAATAAACTGGAAGTCATAATAATAGACTTGCACTGAAAGAGAGGGGAGAGGAAGGAAGGTAGGAAGGAAGGAAGGAAGGAAGGAAGGAAGGAAGGAAGGAAGGGAGGAAGAGGAGAAGAAGAGGGAGAGGGGGAAGAGGGAAAGGAAGAGAAGAAGAAGAAGAAGAAGAAGAAGAAGAAGAAGAAGGAGGAGGAGGAGGAGGAGGAGGAGGAGGAGGATGAGGAGGAGGAGGAGGAGGAGGAGGAGGAAAAGGAGAAAACATAATAAAACAAATAGAAAATAAGATTTTTATAAAGGAAAAGCCATGACACAGGATTGTTTGACAAGGAACCTTCAAAGACGCTGCGGAGTTCAGTTTCTGTTAGCCATCCACTGCTGTGCACACAGCCTGCCCTTAAGAGCAGTTTGTTTCCCCAGTGAGACTCTGTTGGAGAAAACTTAATTTTTCATTTGCATGGGGCTATCCGTTGAAGACAGCTTCTGGGTTAGGGATGGGGCCATGTGTTCACTCTCCTCTCAGCTCTAGGACCCTATCTGGTGCTAGGCATGCTGGGTCAGTCTCTGTGAGTTCATGTGTGTTGATCATGTTGATTCAGAGTATCTTTTTTACTTAGTATTCTCCATGCCCCCTGGGTCTTACATGCTTCACACCTTCTCTTTCACAGCACTGGTTACCTGAGCCAACCTGAGGGTGGATTTGATATAAATGTCCTATTTATAGATTAGTGTTCTGAGGTCTCTCACTCTGTGCATCAAGTCCGGTTGTGGGCCTCTGAGTTTGCGACGAATTGTGGAGAGCAACCTATAGTTTTGGCAACAGGCTAGGTTGTTAGCAGGCTCCAATTTGACCCCTTTAGCTAACAACTCAATTAGATACAACCCAATCCCAGTACTGGAAGCTTCATTTGGTAACTAGAGACAGCTAGTTGGGGCTCTGGCTCCCGAATTATTTGGCAATTTCCCTTAAATCATCTTCATATAAGCATACCCCTTGTATCCTGAGTCTCCCCATGACTTTAATCATGAAGTGGTGTTGGATTTTGTCAACAGCCTTTTATACATCTAGTATGATAATCATGTGATTTTTTTTGTCTCTCAGTTTGTTAATATGGTAGATGACATTTATCAATTTACATACGTTTTACTGCATCTCTGCAATTCTGGGATAAAGCCTATCTTGCTGGTGGCAGATGAAATTCTTGATGTGGGTTTTAATATTGTTTGAAAATATTTTATTGAGAATTTTTACATCTGTATTTATAAGGGAAATTGGTCCATGATTCTCTTTCTTTTCTTTATGTGGTTTGGATATCAGGCTAACTGTGGCCTCATAAACAAGTTGGGCAGTGCTACTTGTGTTTCTGTCTTGTGAAATAAGTTGAGGAATATTGGCCCATCCACTTGCCTGACCTACTTGCTTCTATGGCAGGCTTAGCATCTCTGTTGGAGTTGGGGCCTGGGATAAAGTGATAAGTGGGGTGAAAGCAAGGTTGGAGGGAAAGATCTGTATAATGACCTGGAGATGAAGACAGAAAGGGAGGCAAGGCCACAGCAGATTGTCAGCTACACAGCTGGACACTAGACTAGGGCTTGGACTAGGAGACCGGAGGTAGAGGTGAAGATCTAAAGTTATACATATATGTTTTTAAATTAGCATACAGGATATTAGATATTATCATGGCACTGTTAAACAAAGTGGGTTTACTAGATTCTAACCCTCCATCTCTCCACCCTATGGAACCTTTAATAAAATTGTCATCTTCATTTTTAAAAAATGTTCATTATCCCTAATCACTAGAGGAATGGAAATTAAAACCACCTTCAGGTGCCACCTCACCCCCATCAGGACAGTCAGCATCAAGGAATCTGACAACAGATGTTGGGAGAAATGTGTGGAAAGAGGAATCCCGATTCACTCCTGGTGGAATACAAGCTGCTATATCCACCATGAAAATCAGTAGGAAATTCACTCCATGCATATATCCCAAATCTCCACATCCTATCACAGAGACAGTTGACTTCCAAGTTTTATTTCTGCTCAGTTAATGAAAGAAGAAAATGGAACCCACTTCCATCACTAGATGTTAATTTTTAAATCCCAATCCTCTCCATCAGTTTCTGCCACACTCATTTGCTCACCCTTCAGAGTTTAAGGGACTGTCAGCTATCGCCCTGACGTAACCTGAGAATGGAACCCTCTTTCTCAACTACACATCTTGAAAACACTGTGATTCATCCTTCAAGTCACATTTATTCTAGTTTCTTCCCTAAAGAAATTCCAAGAAAGGCAAATAGGACATGACACGTTGACCAATGAAGAAGGCTGATACCTTCAAGTGTCCTGAGGACAGGAGAAGCTAAGCATGATGCACTGCATGTCCATTGAGGGAGGCCAGGGAATTTGGGAGTGTCTCTGACCAGTTCCTCACTGATCTCCAACCACACTTAAAGGTCTAGAAAACTAAGTGACCTAGTGCCAGGGTTTCCTACAGGCCCATCAATCCCTGCAATCATAGCAAAACAACTATTGTAAGTGTAAGCCCTCAAAGTACCAGGGAACTCAACACCCTTTGTGAACACTGAAGCTCCAGGGAACCCCTCCCTAATGTTTAGACACTGTTGGACAGGTTCCTATTCATTAGTTAGATAAACAAATTTGACTATGTGTTTTAGTTGATTGTTATTTCTTAGTTCAACTGAGACAGACAAACCGAAGCAAGGCATTGTAACTTGCTCATTGTGTCTCACCATCTAAATGTGTATTTGTGAAATGAGCAGACGTCCTGAGACAAGCTATCTTTATCTGGGCATAGTCCCTATTATTTAAAACAAATGCATTTATAAATTGTTTTTCTTAGGAAAAAATTTCATGGAACAAAGAGAGAAGAAACAGCAGAAGGTAGCATAGGGCTAGGGGCAGTTTTCCTTTTCCTTATATAAAGTGATTCAACAGACATCATGATTTCTCCTAAATATCAAAGACTTATATTCCCAGAGTATGTTAAATACTTTGGTCAGCTGTAATAGGACACTTTCGGCTGAACCATTACAATGAGTATTCTTCTGGCTTGAAGTATTGCACAGATCTCCATATGAATACATAGGCATGTGTCTTACTTTTTCATATGGCAATCCTTAGACAGGTATCAAAAAATGCCTAATTTAGCCAACTGTTATCTTTAAAGGAGTTTCATTTGGGTTGTACCATGACTTAGGAAGTCTTCTACACACTTGGCTTGGAATGTTTGAGTCACTAAACTTGTAAAACTTCTATTTGCCAAACTCACGACAAGCGGATGCAGCATCAATAAGCTATCAACTCCAGCAGATCATCTGCTAAACAGCATGATGCTAAGCAGGGGAGATGTCCTCGGTGATGACGAATTTCCATTTTCGTCTTATTCCTCTCATTTGTATGTAAGCACATTGTAAACCGATCATGCAAAAGTGTCTTTGCATTTGGTGCATGAGTCAAATGATGAAGACAGAGAAACTAGATATGAAATGCAGGAAGATTTCATTAAAGTTCTGTACTCACCAGCACTTTTATTCCTAGGTGTTGATGTAACTGATACAAAGGGCATATGATATAATTTGCATTTGGTTTATCAAGAGTATCTGCATATGCTTATAGATTGCTTTAGATGTTTCAGAAAGCAGCATTAATATCTCAATTAAAGCACTTACAGGCAGACATCTCAATAGGACTCACACTGTAAAACTACCTTCTCCAACAGAGACAGGTGAGGACAACTTACATATTGCAAGCCTGGATCTGTCTGGATTAATGAGATCCATTATATTTCAACAAAATCATATCTGTGTTTTTCCGATAGTTCACCTTTCTCTTTCCTTAATTCAGATGTCATGAAGAATTGAATTATTTCTACCTCTAGGTATTGAAAATGATGGATGACTTGTGAAAGTGCTGCTATTAAAAAAGAGCACACCCCTATTCCTTTTCAAAATAATGCTCAAAGCACTTGCTGGAGCAAAGAGGCAAGAGAAGAAAATTAAAGAATACAAATCAGAAAAAAAGAGGTCAAGTTATTCCTATTTTCAGATATGATATTTTACAAAAGAGATCGCAAACATTTCACCAAATAACTTCTAGAAATGATCAACAATTTCAGCAAAGTGGCAGAATACAAAATCAACCTAGAAAATCAGTAGTCTTTCTATACAAAAACAAAAATGCTAAGATATAATGCACACATTTACATTTATATGAGCTTTAAAGAAAATAAAATACCTTGAAATTAACCTAGACACTAAGATTAAATACCTCTATAATGAAATCTTTGAATCTCCAAACGAGGCTGATTAAAAACACTAGAAAATGGAAAAAAACCCACCCCATGCTTACAGACTGGTAGAATTGTGAAAATGACCCTTCAATAAAAAGCCTCTTAATAGATTCCATGCATTGCTAATCAAAATACCTACAATACTCTTTACAGAAACTAAAAAAAAATTCTAAAATTCTTACAAAATCACAATAGCCCAAGAATGGTGAAAGTAATTCTGAGCAACAAGAGCAAAGCTAAATGGATTGCCATTCCAGATCTCAACAAATATCACAGAGCCAAAGTAATAAAATTAGCATGGCACCAGAAAAAGCTGACACATAGAGCAATGGAACAAAATAGAAGACCCAAACATGAGTTTCATAGCTATAACCATCTGATATTTGACAAAAAATACCAAAAACCATACACTGGACAAAGAAAGCACCATTTTTTTTTTTTTTTAGATATTTTCTTTATTTACATGTAAATTTCTCCATTCCCAGTTTCCCCTCCAAAAAACAAAGAAACAAACAAAAACAACAAAAACAAATCCCTGTTGCCTCCCACTTCCCGATGCCTGCCACCCCGCCCTCTCCCACTTTCTGGCCCTGGCATTCCCCTACACTGGGGCACAGAACCTTCACAGGGCCATTTTTAACAAACGGCAATGAGAAAATTGATGTGCACATGTAGAAGAATGAAATTAGATCGATACCTATCACCTTGCACAAAAATCAACTCCAAATGGACCAAAGATCTCAATTTGATACCTGAAATGCTCAGACTGTTAGAAGAAAACCTAGGTAGTACTCTACATGATAAAGTGTGGGTATAGGTATAGGAAGGATTTCATGAGGATTCCATTTGTCCAGGAATTAAGACCAACCACTGGCAAGTTAACTCATAAAACTAAAAAGTTTTGCTATTTTTTCTGCAGGTAAGGAAAACAACCAGTTAAATAAAGAGGCAGCATACAGAGTAGGGACAAGTCTTTGCCACCTGTGAATATGATAGAGGATTAATATCCAAAATATACAAAGAACTCAATAATCAAGAAAACGAACCCAATAAAAATAAGTTATGGAGCTGTTCCGAGAGAGTTCCCAAAAGAAGAAATGTAGTTAAGAAATATCTCAAAAGATGTTTTATCCTTAGCAAATTTCAGGTCTCATCACACCCCAGTCCCAGTGGCTAACATCAACAGAACAACTGACAGCAAATGCCATTGAGGATGTGGGAAAGAGGAACCTCCACTCACTATTGAGGAAACTGCAAATTGAAACCAGCTATCTGGAAATCAGTAGAATAATCCTCCAAAAGCTACAAATAAATCTGCCATATGACCCAGCTATACCATTTCTTGGCATCTTCCTACACGATTCGGCATCCCTCTCTACAGATACTTGCTCAGCTATGCTCATTGCATCTCTATTCACGAGATCTATAAAATGGAGAAACAACAAAAACAGAAACCAAATAAACAAAATGTCCTCCAACTGACCAATGGATAATAATAAAAAAAAAATGTGGTATATATGCACTTTGGAATGCTGCTCAGATGTAAGTAAAATAAAGATCTCATGTTGAGTGAGGTAACACCAACCCCAAAAGAGAAGTGCTACATGTCCTCTTTCCCTCATGCTTCTCAGCTTCAGATAGTCATCTGGGAACATATAACCTCCACTAAACACAGATACCAGGAAAGTAAAAATAATCAGCATTGAAGTGAGCTCTAGAGAGGGGAATAACAATACAAGTGATATGAATTAAATAAAGAGGAAGGATATGTAACTGTAGATGGGAGGACAATTCAGAAAGAGCCAGGGAAACATGAATAAGAACATTAAAAAATGCTCGAAAAAGATGTAGGGAATCATTATATTTGCCCAAGGTTACACATAATGCATACATATTTTTAAAATAAATTTACACCACTTAGGCCGAAAAGTCTCCCCCACCCAAGACTATGAATTTGGGAGAGGTAGACATGGAAGGGGTAGGAAATAGGAGACAGAAAGAAGAAATTGTGTAACTTTATTTTAATAACTTTTTAAAGAAGCTCTCACAGCAAATTCTTCCAAGGAAACGCGCCCAGGACTGTGGAAGTTCACTGTATCTTATCCCGTTCACTGTATCTCTGCTCATGGACATTGACTAGGCTTCACTTCCTCATGGCCCAAAAACCTAACACATAAACAGACAGGTTGGGACATTCAGGAATGATAAACCACCAATCACTCCTGAGCACTAGGGTAAAGTTCTAGGCTCACAGAAATGAAAAGATTCACTTTGTCTGCAAGTCAGTCAGTGGCCATGCCACAGCCTCCAGACACAGCTTTGAAACACTTTTAAGGACCCTCCATACCAGAGCAACTAGAGTCAGCATAGACCCTCCATACCAGAGCAACTAGAGTCAGCATGTAAAGTCTTCTTCAGGAATTGCAGGTGAATCAAATCCTCAACTCTGATCACATCCCACAGTCACTGCAGTGACAGTGAAAGATGAAAACCCTTGCTAATATCATGTGGTCTTCTGGGACCTTCTTCACCAATATAGAGCCAAGGGGAATAGCATCCATATTGAGAGAAGCTTCAAAGTCCATCTGTCACTTACCAGGCTCTAAGCCCTGAATCCCGTCTCTTTCAAAACAAATCTTCAAGTATCTATATCTATGCCAGGCAGTGTTGCCCTCAATACAGTAAGAGAGTGGAATTTTATACATGAAATTCAACTGATACCAGAGGCAATCAAAACCAAAGCAATGTCGCCACCTACCTCAACCTGCAAGGCTTGGTCCTAGAAAGTTGTCTGGGAGTAACCAGCACTAGAATGTAGAAAGCACAAACACACAGACAAACATACAGAAAACTTGTGGCCAGGTGGGCTGTAGAGTCTCTGACAAAGCCTCACCAATTACCACACAACAATGGGAAACCTTAACGTTTTTATTATATATGAAAGAGAGGGGAAGATCTAGGTATTCTTGGTCGGCTGTCTTTGTAGATTGCAGTCTTAGGCTATGAATATCTAGGTATTCTTGGTTGGAGATCTTTGTAGATTGCAGTCTTAGGCTATGAATATCTAGGTATTCTTGGTCGGCTGTCTTTGTAGATTGCAGTCTTAAGCTGTGAGTATCTAGGTAGAGGAAGCTATGGTTACTAAGTTTTGCCAATTCCTGCACTGATCTCTAAGGGAAAGGCTTTGCCAATCACTGATCTGTAACGGAAAGCCTTTGCCAATTCCTCATGGCTCTGAGTCTTTGACATGGCTGTGCATGTCAGCAATACACATCCACTCAAGGCTTCCCCAGCTTCCTACAACTTCTAAATAACGTCAAAGTTTGGTTAGATAAGAGTTTTATTTCTAAACAAAATGAGTTCATCTTCTCAGATTACAGAACAAATACAATCTATTCTGTATCTGCCTACTTGAGTTAGTCAATTGTTTGATTTTTGAGGTCAGCAAAATATCTCAATTACAAACCAAGAAAATATATTATTCTCTGTTAATATATTCAACTGAAGAAAATCCATTTCTCTACATGCAAATTTCAAACTGATCATTCTCATATAGATGTAACAATTATAATAATATCTGTAGTACGGGCAATTTTTCCAAATAACATTATTAGGTGTGCTGCAATTGAAGCCGTCAGCATTTTTCTCCATTGAAGCGTGCCACAATTAACTACATTACTCTTGTGCATGTCACTCAAATTACTGTTAAACATTCTTTCTACACTATCTCTGCAAAAAACATGTGACTGTGAGTGGAGCTTACTGCTCAGATTAATGTTGCCTGCAAATGAGTGTGGGAAACTACAGCCACAGAAAGGGAAGTTTCTAGAAAAGGTAGGTGCTCTAGGAGTGTTTTCAACCTCTCAGGATTCCCACCTAAAAACAACTGATGATACTCACCAGTTCTTGGGTATTGCTGGTGTATACATGACTGGACAGAAATTGCGAACTAAAAGAACATGACCTGGATTATAGATTTGATAGAATCTGACACCAGTGAGGAGATGTACCTCTGGGTAGGTCTACGAGAGCATTTCCAGGAAGGACTAACTAAGAGGCAAGACCTTCCTCCGGAAAGATAGCATCTTCAGAAAGTAGCCCAAGAGAGAAACAAGACTGCTTGCCTGCCTCTTTAACTGCCTGTTAGTGTATCTGTTCCTTTGTTGTTGACGCTGTTGCTGTGTTCAAACCAGAATCCAACTTCTTCAACCTTCCAATGCAACCTGAAGACCATCAATCCTCTCCAAGAATCTTCCAGACCTTTAGCATCAGACTGGGATGCTGAGGCAACTGGAGGAAAAACTAAGTTCTTGGCACATTCAGTATGAAGACAAACTGAATTTATTACCCAGCCCCTATCATGTGAGCTAGTTTAATAAACCCCTTTGTGATTCATACAAATTCAATTGGTTCTGTTCCTCTAGTGAGCCTGGACTGATACAGACATTTTGTGTGGAATTAATGGTTTGGAGAAAGCACAGTATGATATTATGACCCACGTATACAATGTGTTGACCATATTAGGGTGATTACTATATGCTCGCATTGAGTGCTAGGAGCATTCAAATGTTAGAAATTGTTCTAGATACAGAGCCTATCTTCTGCCTTCCTAGATCTCTAACACATCAGCTTCATTTATTCTGAATATGAGTTGTAGCATTTGTTGAATTCATGAAGTATACCCCTGTCCCTTTTACCAGTGTTGCTTGCTAGCCTTTGCTCTATCCTTTGTGTACACGGGGCCTGAGTGGACAGAATGGAAGCTCTCTGTACTATTTCCTGCTGATCTAGTGAGCAGAGGTCTGGTATTCTCCCCAAAACATGCCTTGGTAGCAAGACATAGTCACAGAATGTTCAGCATTAGCTCCACCTAGGAAGTTTTCTTCTGTTTTGGCTTGCTGTCCAAGCAGTCTACTACTATGTCATGTGGCACAGAGAAAGCTACCTCCCCATGGTCCTTACTGCCATGTGCACCAGTAGGGACCAGCAGCACATTGGGGAAACCCACAGTAGTAAACCAGAAAAACAAGAGGAATGAATGAAGACAATGGCCAGGGGCCTTGTACACACAGTCACTGTAATTTTGACAATATTATTCTCCATGCCTTAGCATCCTCTGTCCCATCTTTTAATACATGTTTGTTTTGCCCTTTGAAGCATCATTCCATTCAGAAATAACAAGAGACTCTCAAAATGTTATATAAAAATATTCAAGATGTCTGTGGATTACTTACAGGCAGCTTCCTTGCCTTTAATACTTTACATAGATATTGAGCAAGGTCAAAGCCAGAAAAATCAACTTTGAGCGAGCTCTGTGATTTGATCATACCAGACACACATGCACTTATGTCTGTATTGTGTGTGTGTGTTTTGTGTGTGTGTGTGTGTGCGTGTGCGTGTGTGTGTGTGTGTGTGTATGTGTGTGTGTGTGTGTGTGTGTGTGTGTGTGTGTGTGTGTGTGTAGCTTTAGGTGACAGGACAGCAATCCCTTTATCTTAATTATTGAGGACAAAATATTCAGGCACTCGCAGGGAGACAAATATTCAAGTTGACATTGTTTTAGACAAAAATCTTCTTCATCTGATATGATTACAGGATTTGTATTAAGATCATTGTTGGATGAGTTGCAGAGAATGAGTTTCAATATTGTGTAAGGAGTATACACTAGTCTGTCATCCCCTAATACTGCTGCTGCAGCGATGCCCTCTGTGATCTTCAGTGAAGGATACAAGGTGACCTTAATGCTCTGAGGATGGGAATTAAATTCCACACCCATACCAAAAGAAATTATACAAATGACCTGTTTGTTTTTGTTTCGATGTGTGGTCAGTCAGCCAAGCCACTTAGGCCCACACATTTCTTTATCAAAATTTAACTTGCAAGCATAATTGCTCTCATTTAAGAAATGTTCAGTTCATCCCTTTGATCTTGGTCATTGTGTTTACACTTTTTGAAAACTTTATCCATCCCCTCGAGGTTGTCCAGCTTACAGCTGATCCTCTGGGTACATATGAATCCTCTTTGACCAACAGAACATTTAGAAACATGATGCTTGATGTTCTATTGTCTGGCTTTTCACACTGCTTAACCATATTGGTGTTCTGATTCACTCCATTACCTGTGGAAACTTCACACAGCAAGTCAATCTTTAAGATCTGATAAGACTTCTTTGCATCTAGGGTAATCTATGTTGCTTAGCATTTCAGGGTGCTCAGGAAAACACACATGCCCTCTCAGGAGAGTGGGGAGAGAGGTCCTCTTGGTTTCATTCTG
Organism: Mastomys coucha; assembly: GCF_008632895.1. NCBI lineage: Eukaryota > Metazoa > Chordata > Mammalia > Rodentia > Muridae > Mastomys > Mastomys coucha. Next base: position 158,794,787 of record NW_022196905.1, on the reverse strand, counting down.
TTCTGATTTCTTGCTGATTTCCTGTCCAGTGACCCCATAAACTACCTCCACTAACCACTGCAAAAATATTTTTCTTTCTCATTTCAGTCTAACCATTTTGTTACCTTATTTGTATCTTTGCCACTTGGCACACTGGCATTACAGAACTTTCTTGGGATGATGGCTCTCCTGTCATGTGACTTTTCTCACCCTATAGATATGGACTTGGCTCCCACCTTCTTATGCATATCAGCAGAGCAAAGCCAACATTTCCTCAGTGTCCTCAGTCTGATTGCCCCTGTCCTCCTGGGTCTGAAGGGAGCTCCCTGTCCTTAGACTTGCTGCCAGGTGCTGCCTTTGCATTCACTCTGAAATCTCTAACTTTATTGGGTTTATATCTTATTCATTTGAAGGATTTTATTATAGGACTTTCCCACCGTGTTTATTTCCTTCCTACTTTTTTTTTTTTTTGTTCTCATTTTTTTTTCTTTTATTGCTTTTTCTTTGTGTGGAAATTCTTGAGTAATGCAGTCTGCATTCATGTCTATGATATATTTCCAGTGAAATCTTATGAAAATATGAAGTATTTAGATTAACACTGTGGCACTGGATGCCCAGCACCATTTATTGAAACAATGTCTCACCCTCCATTAAGCTTCTCCCACTCCCTCGAGAATGTTCAGTGGACTGTATTTATTGTATCCACTTTGGCATCTCTATTCTGTTCCACAGTTCGTTGTCTGTTTTAATAAATATCTCAGTATTACCTTTGCTGGCTTATAGCACCTTGAAATCTAGCAGTGCCAGTCATTAGGTCTCTGCCTCTTCCTCCTCTTCCTCCTCCTCCTCCTCCTCCTCCTCCTCCTCTTCCTCCTCCTCCCCTTTCTCCTCCCCCCTTTCTCTTCCTCTTCCTTCTCCTCCTCCTCTCCCCTCCATCTCTGTCTCCATTCAATCTTGTATTCCCACCAACCTTCTTCTATATTGTGATGGCTGTTAATAGTCTTGCCTTTTCATGTGGCTACTTTAGAATCCATCTCTCAATATCCCCAATATAGTCTGTTAGGACAATTTAGATTAATCCCCACATTCTGGGAGAAATGGGTCTTAATGATATTGAGTCTCCCATCCATGAGCATGGACTACCTCCTCCCCAAGTTACTTGGATCCAAAAACCCTGTTACGGACTTCTATCCAACACATCCTTTTCTGAGACTTTGCACAGCTATTCTGGTCTACTTAACCTCCTGATGCATTCTTCCCTAGAAGTCTGTCATTTCTGATGACATCCTATAGGGAAGAGAATCTCCTGTGCTTGGATCTCTTTATGCTGTTGGCTGGAAGGTCAAGAACAGGAAGTTTTTGCTAACGTTCCTCAGTGTCAACTATACTGGCCACCTCTGTCCGGAGATATTGTATGTGTCAGGTGCTGGAGGCAAATTTTGCCACTACCACACCAGGCCAGGCTGTGCAATGCCTGTTGGGAAATCTGGAGCCTCAGGCTAGGCTGTGCAGTGCTGACTAGGGAGTCACATTCTGCTGAATTCTGTAACACCATACTTGTTTCAGGGTGAGAATGAGGTTACCCAAGTCTCTGCTCTTCTCTCTCAGGCCTATCCTTAGCCTTCCCTTGGTTGTTGTGTCTACTTTCTTAGTGATTATGGTTCTAGGTGACAGACCTCTCGTGCCCAGTCCAGAAGCTCAGAAAATATAAAGAGGGAAAAATATATAGCCTGGACAGAGGCAATCTGTCCAGGTGTAGCACCAAATACAAATAGAGTAAAATACTGAGATTTTTCTTGTAAAAATAGACTTTTAGGTTGGATGGTTGATTAGCATTTACTTAGGACACAAGAGGACTAGAGAGAGAGAAGGAAAAGTTGTCAACTCATCATGGTCTGTACCAAATATATCCTTTCATAAATGAGAAGTTGGTGAAAAGTATAAAATCCTAAATTTCCAGAATGGAAGCTGGTGTTTGGCAACATGTGATGGGTAAGCTGAGAAATAATTCAGAGCTAACACAAACTGGCACTGGGGCAGAAATTATCCTCATTAACAGGAACTCATTTTTTGAGGAACTATTTGCTAATTTTTTCCTTCTGTAGAAATGATTTTCTTCATTTGAGTAGCAAAAACCTTATTGTAGCAAGTAGTAATTGCCCTTCATCTCACAGGGTTTTATTCTTAAATTCTCTGCCTTTGTGATTTAAGAGAGTGCATTTGGCCAGAAAGACCCATTCTCATTAGGTATGTATGTATAATTTCTCTGTTTTAAATGCATTACTCTATTTGCATAAGCAAATGTCCAGTATCTTCTAAACCTGGATTCTATCCTTTTAATTATTCTAAAAGGATAAAACTGAATATTTATTGTTCTGGATAATAGAAAAAAATGGGAGAGAAGCTGAAATCTACAAGAGGCTGGAATCATGATGCACTCAGAGAGACTTTTAAAGCTGTAGAGAAAAATTATCCTGCTTTCCATTCTCAATTTGTGTGTTCTACAGTTACCTTCTTTGTTTCAGCTATTTTTATAGATTCTTTTCCTAGAGAAATAGAGACTTTTTATCTCATAGTGTTTGGTTCCCATGCCCTCCATATCTCTGACTAAACCTTCTCACATAGCTGGTGTTGTCCACTGACGGATTCTCCATCTTGAACAGCTGGTACCATAGTGAATCTTTCCCCCAACCCTGCAAAGAGCTGAGCCACTTAAGAAGTCCAATCTTAACCAAAGAGAAAAAGGCAACAAAATTTTTATAAAAGCCCCTGGTTTACTATCCTGTTCATGTTGGCAGCTGAACAGAACAGGCCTTGATATTTGATATCTTCTTTGGAGCAACATTTTTTCTAGTCTTTCTTTGTGGTGAGCTACTGCATGTGAACCTGCTCAGAGGCTTTGCAAGGTCACATATATTTCAAGTGGATTCAAACATATTACTACCACCAATGCGAACAGTTCATTTATTTGGATTTCTAGGGTTTTTTTGTTTTGTTTTTGTTTTTGAGGATAACATGAAGTTGAGTGGATTGAATATTGATGGAGAGGAAAGAATATGATCAAAATATACTTCATGAAAAAAATGTTAATTTTTTAAAAGGCCAGCAAAAGTAAGGGCTGTGGCCCTTGTTCTGAAGTCCTTAGTTGTTCATTTCTCTGAATAAATGTAGCTAATAACGCTTCTCTATCTCCATACCAAAGAGTATCTCCTTTTGAGATATCCACATTGTGCTAAAATTCAGGCTAATTCTACTGAGACTCGAGCAATGGCCCAGCAGTTAAATGGACTAGCGGTTCTTCCACAGGACTAGGGTTCAGTTCCAAGCACCACACTCACAACTGTCTGTAACACCAGCTCCAGAAATCCAACATGCTTACACAGACACAGATGCAGAACAAAAACACCAATTCACATAAAAACAAACTAAATCATTAAAGTTTTTTTCATTTAGCTACACTTGGGAGGCAGAGGCAGTAGATCTCTGTGAGTTCGAGGCCAGCTTGGTCGAGAAAGGAAGTTTCAGGACAGTCAGGGCTGTTACATAGAGAAACCCTGACTCAAAACAACAAAAAGCAAAACAAAACAAAAAACAACGATAACAACAACAACAAACCCCTCAAGATATATATTCATAGATTTAGAGGTAGATACAACTTGCTAAGCCTATTGAGTTTTATATTTCCAATTTTTATAAATTCTACATCTTATGGAGACATGAATTCTCCCTGGAGCTGAGACACACCATGTTTTAACACTGAAATCACTGGGAAGTAGGGGGAATCACAAGTTTAGGGATATTAGGTTTGCCTTTCTCTTTCAAAAAAATGGTTATTTTGGAAAAAAAAATGGTGTGTTTATGACACACATCCCTCAGTGCCTCTTGGGCCCTTGTAGTCTGACTATTCTGAAGCCCAGGACATAGGCTGCAACTCCCTCACCATTTCCCAAGAAGAAAGATCCAGTAACCGGCGTGGCTCAGTCAGCCTGTCCACTTCCACACAGTGGCTTACTACCATGTATTTTATTTCTGGAAAATGTAGAAAAAGCATGAGACGCAGCTGATGGTGCCATTTGGCATCAGCTGGATTATCTCTGGTTGGATAAACTTCAATTCCTTCAGAAAGTATGGAACACTGAAGTTTGGGAAAGAGAAGAGCAAAGGAGGTAACCTGCTAAAGGAAGGGAAGCAAAGCCTCATGGTAGTCACTTTGGTGGGAAACACTGATTTGGTCTATATGTTGTGACTGAAGACCTAGATAGGGAATCTTTGAAAGGTCTCTGTCCTTCACTCAGTGTGTGCGTGTGTGTGTGTGTGTGTGTGTGTGTGTGTGTGTGTGTGTGTATACATGTCCTGAAACCTGCTATAACAAAACCAGGCTGATCATAAGATTTTCAGGGTTGGGAATGAGGTCATGTTATGTTACAGTTTCCAATTTCTTCCTATATAAAACCATTCATCTTAAAGGGAAGCTGGTTATGACACAGGATGTTCTTAAAGGGAGGTGAAACCACAGGATGCTGTAAAAGGAGATTCTGTCTTGCAGGGAAGCTCATTAAACTCAGGAAGTAAACAACTTAAAGACTTCAGGAAGTCCCTGAAACTGACCAGATTCAATAGGCTCCTCCCTCCTCAACCATATTGAAGCAGTAAGGATTGCTGAGGCAAGTGGCACTGCCCAGAACACTCCCAGTAACCTGACTTGTCTAGAAGAGAGAGTCAGCTGCTGTGTTACCTTGGAGAAACAGAGATGAAAAAAGATTTCTAGAAGACTCTCAGACAAGGAGAGCTGCCTAGAGGATAACTCTCAGATCAACCAAATTAGCTAAGTAGACAAGACAAGCTACCTGAATGAATCTGAGAGCATCTAAATTTCCTGAAAGGAGTTCATATTAGCTGAGCTCCCTAGAAAGGATACCCTCCATCCTGTTGAGTTGCCTGCAGATGTGCAGTGTGCTGTAGGGTTCATCAGTTGTCACCCGTGCCTCTGTATCTTTGAGCAATGCAACTGCCTTAGTCATTTCTGCTCCTATAAATAACCCCGCACACATATTCCTGTAACTAAACTGAAATTTATTGATTTACCAAGTTGGATATTAGTGGTATCTATACTTTGATCTGCCATTGGTTTCCGTATCTGGGTTGAATAGATATTTGTTAATATTTCTGCAAGAACAGTACCTCACAACAGGTCATCAGGACTGAAACACTAGGGCATCACTATGGGTAAGGGACACTTCTCAGAGACAGGAGAAATCCAAAGCCCTAATGTGTTTTTCTGTAATAGTCTCATAGATTTGTTTGGGTAGAACTATGGACAGGTTCAGTTTCAAAGAGTCAACCTCACAGGAGATCACACAATATAAAACCAGAATCAACACTCATGGCACATGCTCTGATTGTACAGAGAATCCAAAGTATGTGCTAGTAAATGGCAAATCAATGTTATCCTACCACTTAATTCAATAACAGATTATTGGCTGCTATAACCCCAGCTCTGCAAGCAGCTCCAGTGGGCCATTTCTGGGCAATATCTTTATGTTTCAAAATCAATTCACTGACGTTTATCAATGCCGAATCACAGGGACATACCAAAAGTATTTAATATTATATGTCATTTAAAACACTCATTAATCTGGTATACACCCAGGCTTTCCTTTGACCAAACATTGTTTGTTTGTTTTTTTAATTTATTTTCTTTCTTTTTTTTTTTTTAGAAAAGCAAGTTATCTATAGTATTGTGTGTGTGTGTGTGTGTGTGTGTGTGTGTGTGTGTGTGTGTTTTATGATTTTAGTTAAAACAGCATCAGACTCTGGTCTGATGGTTTCATATATCTTGTGTCTCAGACCTGAGACCTGACCTCTCATCTCCAAGAGAGAACTCTGACATACAGAAATAACTGTCAGAGAATGTAAACACCAGCAGTCAGGGACTTTGAAGTGATCTTATTAACTGAGGATCCCCAAGACCAAATTCTCAGCACAAAGATTTATCTGCCCCTAAGGGACAGTAAGCAGGGGATAACAGACAAAGACAGGAGACAGAGGGAAAGGGGACAGAGCACAAGGGACAAGGGGAAAGCATTGTGTTCCTGGAGGGTGGATAGAGAAAAGACAGATTTGACCCGTAGGAAAATGGTGGTTTATAAAGGTACAAGGGGAATTCCCATGTTATGATGAGGTTTTTAATTTTGATTGGGCACATTAATTAGGTGAGCCAAAGGGGGCTTTAGATGGCTGGACTTCAACACTTTGATAGCTGGACCTTGGAAGTCAGCTTCCAGAGGGGAAGGGGCCAAATGAGGGAACTGACCTTGGTGCCTGGCTTTCGGAATGTAATCTAATGGTTTTTAGCAATGTAGGGGGATAGGGGAGAAGGGCAAGGCCTGTCTGCCGGAGCTGTGTTTGCCATGTTCAGGCCAGCAAGTGTCCTTTCAGGCTTGGCTGTCAGCACTAAGAACCCAGCAGAATACAATCAGACATTATAGGAAGACATATGCTTCGGCTTCAGGATTTACTCTCAGCATTGCTCAGCATTGAGCTTTGTACGGGTTACCTGAGGAAAGTTCTCTGCCAGGATCATGTCTATATCCCAGTGGGGAGACAGACTTCATTTACATGTTGTAGGATCCTTCATGACTTAAAGCTGTCATGCTATCTTGTAGGCAGCCAGACTTTAAATTCTAACAGAAGTTGCCCATTTTCTATTGCTATTAGAAATGTCTTTATATTTGAAAGAAATCTACCCCCCAAAAAAAATGCCAATAACTTAAAGGGTTCGGAGACACAAGCACTTACTATCTCTGCAGATTTCTCAGAAACAATGAGATGTCTTTACTCCCCCTGTTAAGCAGATGGCTCACAGGCTATCCTTCCACTGAGACACCGTTTATACCCCTCCTTCCATGCTCACCTAATAAAACTCAAAATGGACATGGTCCAGCAAGCCCTTACACTCCCTCATCTCCTCAGCCCCTGAGGAAAATCCCTTGGCTTTCACATGGCAGCCAGCACTGAGGGGGAAGAGGGAAGAGAGAAATAAACATCATTCTCTGTGGTTGAAGGAAAAGGAAACAGAGACAAATATCTAGATCTTTCTTTTCAACTGCTGGAAATTTTTTTAGAGAATAGAATTTCTTTTAAACTTCTAAAGGGCATAGCACTGAATGGAAGAGAGAGAAGTCAGTCAGGTAGCTGTAAACACAAATGATAAAAGTGCAAGCACATCAGAAAAACTGCCTTCGGCCTCACACCCCCAGCTCTGAGTCCCCAAGGCGCTCTGAGGTCAGCTCTTCAATCACAGAGCAGTAAGGCAAGTTCCAGGTGCTCATGAGCTCCAGACATAGAGGGGAGGCTGCAGCTGGCTATGACATCAATCCCTGAATAACTCTGAGGCAGCCCGCATCTTTTCTTCCAGACAGTACAGGATAATTTATTTAAGGTCTTTAAATTTAAGTGATATGTATGGTATTTTATTTATTTACTTATTTAATTTGTTTTTATTTTATGTATGAGCATTTTGCCTGTATATCTATCTCTGTACCACATGCAGAGGGCAAAAGAGGGCATCAGATCCCCTAGAACCAGAGCTACAGATATCGAGAGCCACCATGTGGATAATGGAAATTGAGCCCAGGTCCTCAGGGAATAGAAAAATCATCAAACAGACTATAGCACTGACATGCATTCACACACCTGATACCTGTTGTCCTCAAACAAAGGGGGCTGTGACCAATATTATCTTCTTAAGTGTCTGCAATCGCATCATCGGCAGTTTTCTGAAGTCCATTTAAAATCTGGAGCATGAGCCCACATTTGCCATCGCAGTGGATGTCTTTGCACTGCGGTCATTTTCACTTTGCTTCTCGACATAGTCATGTGAGTTTTAGTCAAAGAACATATGATCTTTATGGCATTTTCCACAGTATGCAATATAGTTAGTTATACCATATACTAGATTAGTATACTTTCCTTCCACTTTAGCATCCAGACAAATAGATGAATATTAAATGTCTGTAATGGTTTATTTATTTATTCATTTATTTACTTGGTTAACAAGTAGTTGTTATTTGTCACATCCTCTAATACCAAAATGTAGGAAATTCCCTTTTAATATCTTATTTACAAAAGGTAAACAAACTGCTACTGCTAAGAGCGGTCGCTTAACCATTCTGGCATTTGGCTTTGTTGCTTTAGTAAACTTCAATAGCATTCACACAGGACCAAACCCCTCTTTTCCTATCAGGAGAAGATTCCAAATACAGAAAATGTCTGTTCGGTATGGAGATGAGATTTTAGTCACTTGCAGCAGGAATAACAATGCAGGAGCCATCCCATGTGAGTCCCTGAGTAGAAGGAGGCATATGAAGGCCAAACACAGATCTGAAAGATTCCCAGCTGTGCTTTTCAGTCACAAGAAGAAAGCTAGGAAGCCCCTCCTACAATGCCTGTTTTACATCTATGCTTGAAAATAAAAGAAAAGAAGAGAAAAAGAAAAGAAAAGAAAAGAAAAACCCATGCTGTTTCATGTTAAGTACCCCTGCAGCCGCCATTAGAATTCTCTTCCCATGATAGGGGATCAAACAAAGCAGACATGGCTCTGAGGCACAACTTGGTACCCACTGAGCTTTGTGGAAAACAACCACTGGGTATAGACATTGGAACTCTAGAGTCCCAAGGTCCTCCTGTCCGGATGCTTATCATTCTCATTCTCTCTACTTCTTTCCTCCACCCTCTATCCACTCTTTTCTTGAACCCATCTATTGATTGTTTGCTTGTTTTTGTTTAAACTTTTTTTAAACTTTTATTTTTTTAAATTTTTATTGCATTATGATGAGAAAAGTTACATGATTACAATTTATCTGAATGTGTTAAAAACATATTTTAAGTAAATAGAATTAAATCACATTCTTGTTTCCCTTTTGTACCCCACTCCTCCCAGAGACCCCCTTCAATGCCTACAATATCTTTTTTGTCATATTCCTTAAAATTTATAAAATATCATAACAATAAAAATAAGTATTATAAAAGTTGTTTGATATAAAACAACAATTTAACAGTCTTATGTAGATGCTTGTCTACAACAATAGTGAAAATACATGTTTTTCTCAATATAAATTTTAAATAACTCCAAACATATTAACTGTATACTTCAAAATAATACATCACTACTAGTATTTTCTTAAATGAACATAAATATATAAAGTCTTCTTGTTTGTTTTGTATTTAGTAGAGTTTAAATTCTTGGCTCTTACTGTGGTACAAGCCCAAAATAAGAAAAATTTTTAGACATTGGATTTCATTTAATAAGGCTGTATTTCAATGACCCTCACATCACCAAAGGATTTTACCTCCATTGTAGCTAAGCTGCAAGTTGATAGTTCTGATGCACCAAGAAATGAATTGTAGGCTTGATTTTTGGATACAGACTTCCTGCTATGGTCAAAGCTATTTGGCTCAGCCCACAGGTTACATTCTTTTAAGAAATGGTGTGTGTATTAAGATGGTCTATCCATAAAGTCATTCACCAACTGTTTCAGTGAACAATGGTTCTGCTTGGAGGGTGGCACAGACATTAGGTGAGGGTAAGAATTTGGTTCATTAGCTGTGATAATTTGGAAAAGCATTCATCTCAGAAAAAGAGTAACTTATAAAGTCCTCTTCTTCAAGCTTGATACAAGAGTTACAAATGTCAAGCAAAGCATTCAGTCTCACTCTTTGTTTTCTCTTACAAGCCACCTCCCTAGTTAATTGTCTATGTTTCTTTTGGGTATATAAATACTTTTGAAATATATAAGCTGTTCTGAAAACCATAGTATAGTGTAAAAACATGAAATAAACAATACTACTAATAGAGAGGCTGAGATAGGAGAAGTAAGACCCTTATGTTGTACACAGCCAGACACTGTCACAAACAAACAAGCTGAAGTGTATATAGATTGCACAATGTTGGACCTATTTCTCCAATTACCAAATTAGAGAGGCCATTGGATGATAATCAACAAATTTCATATTATTGGATTTCAATCGATTAGGATATGTTGGTAATATTAATTTTCATATTGATATATTAAGAAAAAGTAATTGTCACTTTCTGTTGTGGAATGACATTGTTGAAAATTGTTGACAAAGGATTTGATTCCGGATCAAGAAGTATAATTGACCAGCGGTAACATAAGAAAGCACCAGGTATTTCTTTTTGTCCAGGTCTCCTATCCTAGCTTTGGGAGTTTTTTCCACTATCACTGGGACCTGGTCTGGATATTTCTTTTGGATTTTCTCACCCAGAGAATCTCAAATCGATGCTCTTCTTTGCACAGGAACTGATTTTCCTGAGAACCAGGCTGGACTGAGCTGGGCTGAGCTAGGGAGGTGGCGGGGGTGGGGGTGGGGAGGAGGCAGGATAGGGTTCTTTCTTTCTTAGCAGAGTTCATACCCTGTGTGATGTCTATGCCTTTCCATTTAACTTGAAGGCAAGAATAGAGAAGAGAATCTCTACTTAATTTTCTTTAAAGTGAAAATCTTGGCATGTATATTAGAAACATGAAAACTAACACTGAAGTTGACCGCATGCAGGAGCATTTGGTGTTTGCATGCATTTCTTGTATATATATTTTTTTAATCACTGATTGGATTCATGGAGTTCAAGCAGGGATCAGTTAATATGTGCCTGGAGAATGAGCCATTAATGTAAATATGAGCTTTGATAAAAGGTAATTTGGAAAGCTAGTCGGCAGCAGGACAAAATGAATCTGATTCATCATCAAAGAGCAGCAATTTAAGGGTCATTAATTCTAAGATGTGATGGTTCAAGAAAAAAAACTTTTCTCTAATATTCACAACTGTCATCACCTTCCTCAGCCTTAATTCTGCTTCTCAAAGTTGACGAGAAAGGGAAAAAAAGAGCAAATGTCTTTAAATGACCACTACTTTTCTGAACAATTTAATAGAGCATGAAAACTAACCATTTCATCTAGACTGAGTTGAGGAAATGCTGAAGAATAGATGGGCAGTAGGGAGCACACACCCAGCTGAAAGGACTGGCAGTAGGGAGCACACACCCAGCTGAAAGGACGGGCAGTAGGGAGCACACACCCAGCTGAAAGGACGGGCAGTAGGGAGCACACACCCAGCTGAAAGGACGGGCAGTAGGGAGCACACACCCAGCTGAAAGGACGGGCAGTAGGGAGCACACACCCAGCTGAAAGGACGGGCAGTAGGGAGCACACACCCAGCTGAAAGGACGTGCTGAGAGCCAGTGGAGATAGCTTCACCCACCCCCACCCCAGCTGCATACAGTTGATAGAGTCTGGATCATGCAGCATATGGAGTAGCACTATGAGGCTATGCTAAGGCTCAGTGTGAAATAACTCCTCGGGAACCTTATTTTTCATAGACACGAGGATGAGGGAGAATGAGATAGGACGAAAGAGTTTATATTCTAGCCCGGAAAAAGGAATGCATACTGTACTGAGAAAAGTAAAGAAACCGCCTGATGTGTGGGTTTCTTCCATAATCAAGAACGGTTTTGGTGTGAGGCTTTGGCACATGGCTTGACTATATCACAGACTTGTTTTCTGCCTGCAAACTCTATGTTTGTGGATATGGAGCAATATTTTATATTTTGGAGTAGAGGAGAATGATGGTAACAGCGATTTCTTTCTTTGATTTAGGAAGGCATTACCAGATCCCAAGGTATTCTGTCTGCACACTGTCTAATCTCCTTCTGAAGTTCTTCAGTTCGTGGTCCAAGGTCACACAGGGCGGTCTGTTTAAGAGTTGTATTACAAGGAGACAGCACATAACTAGGCATCATGTTCGGAGCAAATGCAGCCATGCAATGGGTTCTGTGCAGAAGTCTACGGTGAAAGAGAGTAAAGACGAGAATGTTGTAATGAGAAAGGAGAAGAGGAGGAAATGGAGTCTTCTTTGAAGGACAGACAGTCCACAGTAGTAGCTGGACTCTATGAAAAATGGAGAAGGAAAAAAAAACACTTGAATGAATAAGGATGTGGGTGGAGAAGGGAGGAGCACTTTGATGAGAATGAAGGTGAGGACAGATTTGGACTCCAAATTATAGAATGACTAACAAACACTTCTAAAAGAAGCCATGTAAGGCAAGGTTTCACTCCAGAAAGACTGTTTCAGTGTCATGAAGGGCATCAACTGGGTAGTGAGGAGCTACAGAGGCCTTGCTTTGAGCATGAGAGATGTCGTATCTTCAGAGTGCATGGGAATCCCTGCACTTGGCACCGTGATCATACGAAGTTCTTGTGGATCATTTAGGTAAAGAAGTTCACTGACACTTTAAGGTCAGCTCCAACAGCCTCAAAACACCAAGACACAGATTTGTTGGCAGCAAATGCTTAGTTAATGTTTAAATTTTCATGACTGGAAGGTTAAATATTTTATTAACAAGGAGCAATCTAGCGTGTGGGTAAAAGAATAAATATTTCCCCATTAAGGTGTCCGGTGCACACTGTTTCCATGCCTACTTAAATTATTATGACATCCAGGGATTTCCGTAGGAAATAGGAGATGATTACAAACAAGGAGCGATGGTATCTGCAGTGCGCGCTTTTCTTAGCCATTCCTTCCCAGCACAGGCTTTGGCTTGTTTCACCAGAAAAGGTAAACCGTGGATAGAACATGAGCAGCATGTAGTGAGGCAGGCAGAGCAATGTCTATCCCTGTAATCCCAGATTTCTAAGGATTTAGTCCATCTTGGTAATGACATGCCAGAGCAGAGCTATCCAGTTCACAGCACCAAGCTGGGGCAGGAAGGGGACAGGGTGAGATACAGCCCGTGGACCCACTTTGACAAACTAGGCTCCACGTCCTATCCCTCACAACCTGTCAATATGCCAATATACTATGACTCCATCAATAGATAGATCCACGGAATGGGCCAGAGTCTTCAGAATCTGTTTCTGGAATTGCCCTCCCAGACACCTCCTGGGTTGGGTTTTATAAACATTGCAGATGCTTCACAATCCAACCAAGTTGATGACCAGGATTAATGATCCCAGTCTTCCAAATGGGCACACTTATGGGACTTTCTCTAATTCATCACCACCACCCCTCCCCAGAATTCTATCTCCTAATATCACCACATCATACCAATGGTTAAGATTTCAATGCTTGACTTGGGGTAAAAAGACAAACTTAGTCACAACAGCTCCTGAAAATAGTTTTCGATATGGTCTGTATCACAAGGGAGCTTAAATAACGATTAGGGAAAACTAAAAATTGGTGAAGGAACTTGAAAGCGTCATCTGAGTTACTGTCTACACTTACAAAGTTTACTTATTAGAATGTGTCCGTCTCTCACAGATTTCAATACACGCCCACCCAGCATCTGCCTGGGATCAGTGTTCACTGTGGTCTTCTAAGTCAGAGGAGTCTGCCTTCTTCATGAATTGTCAATTGACCTCTATCTACTGTAGGTGTTGCTGACACAACATGCATATAACACACATATGTCATCATTGCCCATGTTCACACCCACTAAAGACTCAGTTATCCAAAGCTCACCCCTTCCCTCAGTACATAAACCCCCTTGCTCTTCCCAGCACAGGGCTCCAGGCCACTTGGAGGAATCAGTCCAGGCAGAAGTCTCATCCTTGGTTAAACCCAACACATCTATATGCCCAGTTTAACACTGCATCTGCCCACAGCCTCTCCTGTGGCCCCCTACCCTGGGGTTAATTCCTTGGCTATTCATACTCCCTCCTTGGCTTCTGTCTTTCCTCAGTTTCTCTTCCTTCTCATGGAGACCTCACTCTTGGGTGCTGTGAGTCACCCAGCCTAAATTAACTTTTTTTAAAGCAGTAACTATAGTTTATCTCTCAAATGCTACCAAGAGTAAGACATTGAATACTAGTGCTGTTATCTTGATAGACCCAAAGTGAGAAATTTGACGTCATTCAGTGCATCTATGACCAAATAAATACTGAAGAGAGCATTGTTCTAAACTTGTGTGGGTCAGGGACATGCAGGACCACCAGTCTATACTGAGCTTGCCTTTTCTATCAATTTCACACTACCATGTCTGTTTCTACGACACCATTTAAAACAAGTTTTAGCCAAGCAGTGGTGGTGCACAACTTTAATCCCAGCACTCAGGAGGCAGAGACAGGTTGATTTCTGAGTTCAAGGCCAGCCTGGTCTACAGAGAGAGAGTTCCAGGACATCCAAGGCTATATAGGGAAACCCTATCTCAAAAAACAAAAACAAAACCAAAAACAAACCCCCAAAAAAACAAAAAACAAAAACAAAAAAGTTTTAAATTATTAAACTTAGCCGGGTGGTGGTGGCACACACCTTTAATCCCAGCACTTGGGAGGCAGAGGCAGGCGGAATTTTGAGTTCGAGGCCAACCTAGTCTACAGAGTGAGTTCCAGGACAGCCAGGGCTATACAGAGAAACCCTGTCTCGAAGAACCAAAAAAAAATTATTGAACTTATTTTATTTATTAATTACCTCTCACAGCATCAGGTTTCTTGACACCATTTCCATATACGCTTGTTTCGTTTGACTCTCCCCTTATTATCCATTCTCTCTCCACCTCCCTACGTCCTCCAGTATCCTCCTCTTCCACCATCATAGACTGTGTTTGTTCTATTCCCACTACATTCCTCTCCCTTAAAGCCTCTTTTGTACCTTCTCATGGCTCCCTTTCTAATTTCCAGCTCTTAACATGCACTAATGCATATATGTATGTGCATATATGTAATGTATGTATGTATGTATGTATGTATATACATGCATGTATATATATATATATATATATTCAGGATAACATATAGAGTCAGAATAAAAGACAGCATGTTGCATTCATCTTTACAAACCTTGTGTATTTTCCCTTCATGTATTTTCCAGATCCATTCACTTCCCTTCCACTGTGTTCATAGGTGCCACAGCCCTGGAATCCATTCTGCTGTTGACAGACATTTAGGTGATTCCATTTCCTGGTTATTATGAATAGAGCAGCAATGGGCATGGATGCCCAAGGAGCCTGTTATAGAATATAGAGCCTTTGGGGTTAATGTCTAAAGAGATAGAGCTAGGTCATGCGATAGGCTTTTATTGTTGCCGTTGCTGTTGTTCGCTGTTTGTTTGTGAAGCTTGCACATCGATTTTCACAGTGGCTGTACAAGTTTAGACCTCCACCAACCGTGAGTGAGAGGTATTTTTCTCCCCACACCTTCCCCAGCATTGGTTGTAGTTTCTTTTCATGATGATATCTATTCCAACTGGGGTGAGTTGGAATCTCAAACTAGTTTTAATTTGTATTTACCAGATGTCTTGGAAACATTATAAAAAGAAATCTTTATTGGTTATTTGTGCTTCTTCTATTGAGAACTCATTGTTCAGCTCACTAGCTCACTTTTCAACTGGCTGACCTCTTAATGATTAATTTTCCCAATTATTTGCATATTCTAAGTATTATTTTCTATCAGACTTTGCAAAGACTTTTCTCCTCTTCTTCATTTAACTGTTTCCTTTGCTATGCAGAGCTTTGTCATTCTCTGAAGTTGCATGTGTGTATGTATGTGTGTGTGTTAATGTGTAGCACATATAGTATACAATATGTTACATATGCTACATTGTTTATAAAGTATAATATTGATGCAAATACATGTTTAATGATACTGTAATGAAAAATGTGATACTCCAAATAAGTACAAAGTGGTTTTTTATAAATAGCTTAATATATTCTGGAAATAAAGAATAGATAGGTAATAGATAGATAGACAGATGGCTAGATAGATGGATAAATGAACAGATAGATGGATAGATTGCATATATAATTTTTGCATAGTGATGACTGATGAAGTAGCTTTAAGTTGGCTATAGTAAAGTGCATTGTTAGTGTAGTAGGTAGCACATCATTCTCATAAATTGGCTATAATATAAACTTTGGGTGTTGGACAGACAGCCCAGCTGTTAAGAATTTTTACTGTTCTTGCAGATGACCCAATTGTGGTTTCTGACATCTATGTCAGGTGACCTTAACTGCCTGTAGCTCCAGCTCCCAAGGCATCTGATTCCTCTGGCCACCACAGGCCCTGTGTTCACATGAACATACCTACACACACACACACACACACACACACACACACACACACACACACACATGCATGTATACACATGTACACACACATAATTGTAAAAAAAAATTTAAACTTTCCAATTAAAAACCCTCATATAACATAGGTATGCTAAAGTTAGAAAATATAAAATTTTATTCTAAATAAGGGGAAGCAGACTCATTCTTATGGGAACCACTTGTAAAGAGTCATGGTTCTGAGGCCTGCCTGCTTTGTGTGGTAGATATTCCTGGTTGTCAGTTTGACTACCTCTGGAATGAACTACAATCCAGAAATGAAGGGCACAAGACCCGTGATCCAGCTCTTTTCATGGTCATAGTGGCCATGAAAGCTTAGGCCCAAGCAATGTAGTACATAATTCTAATCCCAGTAGACAGAGACAACCAGATCTCTGAGTTCAAGGCCAGCCTGGGATAGAGCAAGTTGGTAAGGTGGTAACACACCTTTAATCTGGGCCATACCTTCTGCAGGAGGCCCACATAAGGATGATGGAAAAAGGAAGGGTTTGCTCTTCTTCACCTGCTTGCACTCTCCTGCCAGCACATCTATTGGAACTCAGTTTTTCAGGATTCCAGCTTCTACAGAAGACCAGCTGAAACAGCCAGCTTCGTGGACTGAGCAACTACTAGATTCCAGGATTTCCCATTTACAGCTGCCCTCTGTTGGGTTAATTGAACTGCAGCCTGTAAGTTGTTCCAATAATTTCCCTTAATATAGAGAGACATTCCATATGTTCTGTGACTCTAGAGAATCCTGACAAATACACTTTGGGTATGTCTTTTAACACCCTACACTTCTATCAATCCAGTTACTGTAAAATGGGGTACTTAAGACAAGATTGTGTCCCAAGTTAGTCACCTTACATGAGGGCAATGCCTCTTATGGAGGAAATCCCTGTCCTCTTAGATGAAAACAGTAATCTGAATTCATTTATGTCTCACAAGATTTATGTTTCTTTGGGGACAGAGGGGAGGGAGCTCTTTTCCAAGAGAAGGGAATAACAAGGGTTACATTTTATATGGTTCATGTAAAGGCAAGCTTCATTACAAGGGTCCACAGTTCTTGGGTAGCCATATTAACTCCCAGCAGCTCACTGAACTGTGTTCTCTGGGGTCATGCCAGCCTTCCCCAGCTTTTTCATGGTCTCTGTATATAAAGTGGAATGTAGACAAGGACATTCCTCCAGGGAGCCAAGCAGCCTCAGGCAAATGTTTTCTGTAATAACCCAGTTCCCTTACTTATATAGTCATTGTCATGAGTACTTAACAAATACCAAGCAGAACCAGGAGAGCACGTACACAGGAACTTGCAGGATGCTGGGACTCTGCTTCCGTCCCTCACCCTGTATCCCTCCTCGGTAGACTCTGAGGTGAGAGCCCCAGCCCTCGTACTTCACTTTCAGCTGGTTAAGTTGTCTTTGTCTTGGGGAATCCTTTTTTAGACATGTATACCAAATGGCATCACCTCTATTTCTTCACAGACACGAAGTGTTCTTTTCTATGACACTTGGTTGCAGGGGGGAGGGGATCTGCTGCAATTAGTTACGAAGACAAAAGGAGAGGATCAAGGCTGCACACATGGTATTCAGACCCTGCCAGCCATTCACCATAGTGAAAGGAGAGGTCTCTCATATCCACCGAGATCAAATAGGGTAAAAGTGAAAAAGTTGATGGAGCTTCATCTTCATCTTCAGCTTCAGAGAAGGCTAAGTTGCCATATAAGTTAGTCCAGTAACAGGAAAAAAAAAATTAAGAGAGAATCTATTCTTAAGCAGAGTAAAATGTGTAACTCAATTTTTATTCATAAAATTATATTACCTGACAAGAAGATACAACTCTATGATTCTGTACACTAAGGGCCAACCTCCGAGCATAATTCCTTGGAACTGGCATCTCTTCTTTTCATTTCTCAATGTGAAAGGAAGTGTGTTTTAGGAGGAGAAAACTGGAGGAGCTTGAGATATTTGTCATGAAAATGTATAAACACAATTTTATATGGATGCACATTTAATCAAAGATTAATGGGATGGGTCTATAAATAAGTAAACAGAACACATGAATAAATAAAACACACTAAATTATAGGAGAATGAAGGGAGAAAAAGAGAAGCATGAAGCATTGAGTAACTTGAAAACATCCGTGTCAGATTTTATCCTAATATATCATCATGACCGTCATTGGATTAAGTGAGAATTATCTAACCTATTGGTTTATAACAGAGATTGTAAGACAGAAAACTGAACTAAAATTCAACTGTATATTCATGTAGGTTCAACTAGAGTAGGAAAAGGAGAGGTGTCCTATAAACACTGGACAAAATAAATCTAGAGTGTTAATTTAAATTATCCTTAGTTTTTCACCATATAATTTAATTAAATCTACCATATATGTAGAATTAATTCCCCTATATAAATTAAAAGTGTGGTCAATACCTTACTGTTTAAGTAACCACCAATAACAATAACATTTAGGCTATTCCTAAAGTAGGATATTTAATGATGGAATTGTGCGTAATGTATGTGACTATTCATATCACATCAAATTTCAAGAGCCTACTCTGCAAGGCTGTGAATTTTGGTTCATTTAAACACATAACTATTTTAAAAGAAGCTAAGAGTATCATGATTCATACAACCTCAAGTGTGAGAGGGCTCAGATGCATTTGTGCATCAGTTGGGAACTCAGCAGCATTTTCTTAAGAGGTACAAAAGCCATAAATATATGTTGAAGTTCCAAGTCAGCACAGGTTATGTTGCTAAATGGATGATAAAGCCAGTAAATAGCATTAATAATACCAACAGAATATGGTTTCCTTTCAGTAGAGAAGAAATTATGTCATGTTCATTTGGCTTGAGAAATCTGCTACTCTTATAAATAAATTAAATTATTCTTTGTTACACTTCAAGTAATTGTCTGCCTTGGTTCTGCCTTTAAAAAAAAAAACACCTGAAGACAATCATGTGATGCATTTCTATATATGTATCTGGGTGTCACTAAGCATACTGGCAATGCTGTACAACCTTGGTCACCCCTTATCTTCATAATGTTCAACAAACGCCTCAGAGTCCACCCGTGTTATGTCATGGGCCAGTGTTCCCTCTCTTTTCTTGGATGAACACACTCTACTGTTCTGTATTCTACAATTCCTTTTCCAATCATCTGCTGATGGACACTTAGGCCATTTCTGTAACTTGGCTGTTGTACACAATGCTGCTTCAAACATGAGTGTGTTACTCGACTTTCAGAAGACAATTGAGAACCTTTAACCAAGTAATGACGATCATGTAACAGCCCTGGAACTAAATTTCTAAAAGAAAGTAGGATTATTAGTCATGTTCTTCAAGATTTTTCAGATCAGTGAATTTTACTACAAGTTATGGGAAAGTTATGAAAATGTAAATAATGGAAGAAATAGAAAGATTTTGGAGGATCCTGCTCATCGTGTTACCAGGAAGCCGTGTTTTAATTGTCCAGAGCTTTCCCTGTCTCCTTTCGGCCCTCCCCCACCTCTCTCTGTCTCTGTCTCTCTCTGTCTCTCCCCTTCTCTCTTCCATCTTTCCTTCTTCCATCTATTACTCCCTTCGTTCTGACCTTCTCCATCCCCTTCTTCCCTCCCCTCCCCTCCATCTTTTCCTCCTTCCTTCCTCCTCCTTTATCCCCTTTCTTCCTCCCTCTCACACATTCCTTTCCTGCCTGCCTTCCTCTCCTTTTTTCTTTCTTCTCTCCCTCCATTTCTGTCCTCCCTGCCCTCCCTCCCTCTTTTCCTCCCTCCATCTCTCTCTCCTTTTTCCTTCAGGTACAACAGCAATGTAGAATTAGTAAATGCTATTGCCTGTGCTCTCATGAGCAATCCACTCCACCACTGCAGGAGCAGCTCTGCAATGTGTGACTTGCCCAGGTCTTCATTCCTGCAGGATTGAACTCAGAAGAGAGAAAGGACCTGACTGGATCCCAGGCCATTTTCCACAAATCCAGTGGTCAGCAACCATTTTGTTTTCAACACTAACCCTCACAGGATGCCCTCACTAGGACCTCTGCTCTTCACCACCACACATGGACCAGATTGGAGTTCCTCTAGCCTGAATGTAGCCCCTTCTTTACCTACCATCCAGACCACTTCCTCTACCTCCTCTCTACCTGGGCCCTCTCTCCTGGTACCCAATCCCCATGCCCACCCGTGTGCTCTCACACTCCTCTCCTCCAATGCTCTACAGTCCCCAAGTCACTGGGTATGAGAGGTTAATATGGTTCCAGGACTGCCCCAGTAGCCTCGGGAACCCAGAAATAATCTTTGATTCTAGGGGCTGCTCTTCTTCCTCCTCATTGGGTGGCACTGTGGGAAGGAGCCTCCAGAATTCAGATGCTGTGCTTTAGTCTCAGTGACTATCTCCCAGGGAACCTTGCTCCTTCTTGTGTTCTGGGTAAGAAAAGTTAGTCACTGTCATCATCCCTTGGATTTGGAGCACCCCAATCCTGCGACCTCACCAGTGCCCCTGCTTTATCTGGAGCCTGACACCCCTTGACTTGGCTTAATTCTACCTTCTGCTTTCATAGCTCATTTAGATTCTATGCTGAATTACACGCATATTACCACAGAGACAGTTTATCGTCTTGATCACTCGTGTTTACGTTTCTCAGTGGTTTGTTTACTCGCATGTCCCAAATTCCAAAAGAGTGCCTGATCCACAGAAATGTGCAGTAAATATTTACCAAAACTCAATTTGTTAAACTAATGGAATTCTAAGGCTGGCCTCTGTTCCCCTTTACTCCCAACACCTTTAATAAGGAGACTGCAAAGTCTTGCTGCTGCTCTTGGGAGTGGGTGATGCAAGGAGCCATGCCACCTCCAGTACCCCAAAGCTTAATTCAATCCAGATTTGTTTCCAAGGAGATTGAAAGTCATCAAAAGGCATACAGGTGTCTTCAGACATTGTCTTCTGACCTTCCTTCATTAGGGGTGTACCTAGAGCTGTCTCCAGACTCTCAGATATCCCTCAAAACCTCCCAAAGGCAAGATACCATGCTAAGCACAGTTCTCTTCCTATTTATACTTCTCTGTTGTTCTTTCTATTAATAGTGTGTCTATGAACAGCATTTCATGAGAACACAAAGCCCAGATAATTCCGTGTAAGTACTAGAAACTGCCATCTAATTTCTCCTGCGTTCATAACCAGGATCAAGACAGTGAGCCAGGACACTAAGTAGGCAGCAACAATGGAGTGAGTCCTAAGAGGAGAAAGAGGGCACAGGGTGCAGGATTGGGATTCCGCCCCTCTATGGAGCTCTCTCTTGCTCTCTCCCTTTTGTGCTTTAAAGAATTCAACAATATAGTGCACCACCATGTGTCTGCTTTCAAAAGTTAGCTATTATGATAAATGATGTCTTCATTTAGAGCCAGTATAGATTCCGTTAACTCACTTGTAACTAACCAGCAGCTATGCTCACTTCCTCAGGGTGATGGATGTTAATTTTGGACCCCTTTTGATTTTGGACTCGTTTTGAAGCAACTAGGTTGATAAAATGAAGGATCACAGAGAACTTACAGGTGTGTGTGGTTGTTCAGTTCCCTCAGGACTGGCTGCTGCGCAGCTGTGAATGGCCATTCCAAACAGCAACAACAGTAGCAACAACAAACTTATTGCAGAGTTGTGTAAGCTGCCCCATACCCTGGCTTATTGTTCTCTGGTGTCCAGCCCTTTCCTAGTGGCTCAGAACTCCCTGTGTCATGCCTGGAAATGTTTAACCTACAAGATGGAGATGTGTTCACCATCAGCCCGAAATATGTGTGTTGTTGTTCTTTGTGCACATTGAAATTAAGATATAAGAACAACCCAATCTTCACACAGATTCATTCTGTGCTTTCAGACAGCTCCACATTTCACTAAGGCTACTGAAAGGGCACACACAAGTCAGAACCGGTTGCTGTTTGTAAATTTCTGTAAGTAGAGGTCAGACTTTAAATGAGTAGATATGCTAACATATTATAAGGGTGGCACAAAGCCTAGCTCCTGGCGCTTTTCATTAGCATTGACTTACATAGATATACAAAATTAATAAAGGGAAGGACCTCAATTGTCTTGACCCCCAAAACTACTTAGGGTTTTCCAAAATTCTAACAATTACCTAAAGTGTTGTGTATAGAAATGCATCCTGGGTCTATAATTTGGGGCTTTGAGTTTCTTTCCCATGGGCCAATTCAAAATTATTGAACGGATTAAGTGAACATTAACTATTCATTTAAATGATTAAACTTTATGTTTTGTAGCAGGTAGACCAAAGTTTTAACTGGAGGAGGTTTACCTTTCTTAAAGAAATATACTATAACATTTGTCAGACCATGAGCCTGCCCCTTTTAAAACAGTGGCCACTTTTTTCTTTTTTTTAAAATTAAACTTAGGTGTCTTTTTTTTAACTTATTCACTTTACATTCTTGCTCACTGCTCCCTTTCCGGTCTCTCTCTCTCTCTCTCTCTCTCTCTCTCTCTCTCTCTCTCTCACACACACACACACACACACACACACACACACACACACACTCACACAGTCCTTCTCCCACACACACACACATACACACACTCACACAGTCCTTCTCCCACGCCCCTTCCCCTTCTCGTCTGAGCAGGTGAGTAGGAATAAGGTCTAGCTGGGTTGCCTTGTCTGGCCTCAGTGGGAGAGGAAATGCCTAGCTTCACAGTGGCTACTCTTAAAAGGCTAGAACCCACAGCCTGAAGAACCTCCAGCCCTACAGGGAGCTCTCTGGGTCGGAAAAATTAGGAAGCATGTGCGTTGCGACTTGACAGTACTTCATTTATGATAACTGGCTCTCCCATGCTTTCCATCAGGCATTCGATATTGAATTAAATCATATGATGGGAAATGCCTCACCAAACTCCCAAATTTATAAAAGTCTGGTATGCCCTTTTGTTGGACATTGGTTCTAATGCTTTGATTCAATCGGGAATATGTGTGTTCAAATGCTAGGCCCTTGTCCTCAATTGGTTTTGATCGATTAATAAAGATGACAATGGGCAAAGTTTGGGCACAGGGTGGGCCCCTTAGAGCTTCGTGGGTGAAGACACAGAGAGGAACGGGAAAGAATCTCCGTGACTCAAGGTGGAAGGATGGGACATAGGAACAATAGGATATAAAGCCAACCAGCAATGTGAGATCTGGGCTAAGTGGCCACTGGCCGCCTCCCCAGTTGGGCCTGGAAATAGGAAATAGGAGTGCCCAGCCTTTGAGATAGCCAAAACATTTTAAAAGTAAGCATGTGTGTGTGTGTGTGTGTGTGTGTGTGTGTGTGTGTGTGTGTGTGTCTTTCATTCACAGATCCAAAGATAACTCCTGGGCAGGTGCCCGTGCAATCTGCTGCACAAAGCAGTGTAGCTAAAATTCACTTCAACACCCTTTGTTTTTGAGTTTCTCTAGAAACTCAGGAGATACTCGTCTGAGCTCTCCCTACCAGTCCTCTCATGATGTCTGTCATCCTCTCTGTGTCCTTCCTATTCTACCCTTAATAAAACACCTCGTTGTGTTTCAATGTGAAGCCTCTCCCTCCCTGTGACCACTCTGGTAAACCTCTATCTCCAACAATATTTACACTACGATTCATAACAGGAGCAAAATTACAGTTAAGAAGTAGCACAGAAAATAATTTTATGGTTGAGGTCACCCTAACATGAGGGCCTGTATTAAAGGGTCACAGCATTAGGAAGGTTGAGAACCACTGCTTTCAAGCCATATCCTGGTTCATTTTATTGACTTGACACAAATAAGAGGGACATTTAAGAAAATGCCCTACCAAATTGTTGTGGGTAAGTTTATTTTCTTGGTTAATTATTGATGGAAGTTTCCACCCCTGAGCAGGCAGTCCTGGGATGTAACCAGAAGCCAACTGGAGGAAGAAGCTAGTGAGCAGTGTTCTTTTGTGGTCTCTGCCTAGTTCCTGCCTCCAGGTTCCTGTGCTGAAAGTCTACCCTGAATGGTCTCAGTGTTAGAGGGCGACCTGAGAATTAGAAGCTGAACGAAACCCTTCCTTAGCCAAGCTGCTGTTCTTTTGGTCACAGTGTTTTATTCCAGCAATAGCAACCCTAACTAAGACAGGCCCCTTCATAGTCTCCCTCCCCGACACCCACACAGTACCATTTTCTGCCTATTCTCCTTCACACCTTAAGGCCTGATTATAATTTCCAGGTCCTTTCTCCTAATTAACTGAATCTTCTGAAGGGAATACTGTGTCAATTTCCTTTCCTGGACCAACAAAAGTTGTAATATTTATTAGAATCATTATCATTATTATTACATTCTTATCCTCAATGCCTGAGAAATAAATATAAAAAACTTGAAGTTTTCCTGTATGTCTGGAGATGACTTTAATAAACTGTTAGCCCATTCTTGCTTCTGTAAATATGACCAATCATTGATACAGTGACCTCTCTATAGTACACTTGAGTGCAATTGCGCACAGCTAAATGTTTCTCTGATGGTCAAGGCACTTAGGATAATTTTGAACTTAAAATATTTCCATTGAATCTTAATGCAGAATTTCCAATCTGCTGCCGCTTTTGTTTCGCGCATGTGGTTGGCTGTTACATGGCTATCTTTTAAGTTTAAAATGCACACGCCAGACTCACTGCTTTCTTCACTACCTAGAACACAGCACAGGTATTTAAAAATAGAGACAGGAGGAATGAATGTTTATTCATTTATGAAGTAACTATTAACGAAGGAATGACAGTTTTGAAAATAAAAATTACGCTGGTGGGAAATTGCTCTCCAGAGCTCCATTTCAAACCCTGGGCTAGGGCAGCAATCCATTCATCATTACATTAAGCTAACAAAGGAGGCGTCACCTGTTCATTTGCAGAATGACTCTGGACTGCAAAAGAGGTTTGGGATCAAAGGCAAGCTCCCAGCACACAAGGCCATCAGTTCTACCTGCCTCCTTCTGTTCCATATGCCCATTCCTATCCTGCTCGCCTCCTCTGTTAAAGCACTAATTAAAAACTGTGACTGGAAAAAACTGTGGAATATGCAACAAGGCCCTGGGACTCCCTGCTGGTGACATGGAGTGCTGCGACATGGAGGTGGCTCTTTTGTCACTGTGATGAACTCCCACGTCAGTATTTCTGACACACTCTTGGAATCAATTTTGTTATAAATTTCTACTATTTTTTACCAGCCACTGTGTTTCCACTCAAAACTCTACATGTTGCTTCTATCTTCAGATGAGAAACCACTCCCGTTTACACCAGTAAGTCTGAGTGTCGTTACAAAGACTGGAGAAAGCTGCCCTGTTCCCTATGATGGTGCTTGCAATAAATATATGGTCAGAACATAGCCCTGCCTCCTGCTGGGAGGAGGGAAATCTGCATGGAATCATTATAATCTAAAGACCCAACTCCTTCTAAATGATGGTGTGTGGGTGTGTGGGTGTGTGCACGTGTGTGTGTGTGTGTGTGTGTGTGTGTGTGTGTGTGTGTAAAAATTAAAGGTCCTTTCTTCTAATAAACTGCATCTTCTGAAGGGAATGGTGTGTCAGTTTCCTTTTCTGGATCAACAGAAGTTGTAATATTTATTATTGTTATTAGTATTACTGTCAGTGGAAATGTAAACTGATACAGCAACTGCAAACACCAGCATAGGGGCTCCTTAAAAAGTGTAGTCTGTCGATCCACGCCTAAGAATATATTTGGAAGAAATGGAATGACACCTTTTCCAATGCTGGTAGTTTTCATTTGCATAGCACCTCACAGCTAGGGATAGAGCATTCCATGTTCATGCTCAGAGAACCCTGCTCAGGCAGTGCAATCAGGACAAGTTTGTGATCTGTTCACATGTAAGCACGGGATGCAATTATTGATGGTAACCACATTTCTTGGGAAGTCCAAGAGGTATGAGTTCCTGGCAAGTGTACTGTCCACAGAGACATGTTGCTCACATGGGCAACAGAACAGCGACTGAAATTACTTGTAGATGGGGAGGGAAGGCAGTGTCTGTGATCAGGAGCACAAAAATCCTGCCTGTGGAGACACTGGTATGCCATGAGCCTGATGTTCTTTCCTGTGGGTGCTATGACATCACCTCCCCTAAGGTCCTGATGTTCATGAGCATGTTGGGTGTTGTTTGACAATTTCAGGCCAGTGCTACGTGCTTGCAAACTTAATTTTTTTACAGCTAGATTTTCCAAAAGTTTCTTTTTATGATGGAGAGCAAAAAGGCAAGTGAGTGACAAGTGAAAAAAATCAGAAGCTAGGTAAGAAAAGGTGTCTAACCACGAATGTCGTTTTCCTGGTGAATCCCATACAGATCTGAGATTCCTGTGCAGCATGGGGCAGATCATCCCTTGCTTGCAACCTTACTCAGGGGTTCTGAGAGCAGTTACCCCTGCCTGACCACCTGTCTACCCTCCCTTAGAAACCTGCAAGAGGCTTCTCTGAGTTCCTAGATCCTGCCCAGAACCTCTCACCTGAGCCTGTGACACAGTTGCAGGGTCAGAGGGGACTCCATTGCAGATCAGTTTTCACTAAACCGTTTACATTCTCCCTTAGTGAAGCTGCATTTTAATTTGGTTTATGTCTGCTCTTCCAAGTTCTGAACAAATTCATGAGATAAATTCTTCCTCACCTTAAATTAGATTGTCGAAATCAGTGTAAACAAATTGGAACAGAAAGCAGGCCACACAGAAAAGTCTCTGCAGAGTTTGGGAGGTCTCGTTGGATTGGGACCGAGGCAGCTCCAACCCCCTGGTGCATATTTGACCACAGAATTCAAAGAGCAAGCGAAACAACAGTCTCACTCCTCACACTTTTTAGATGTGTCAGCAAAATTCCCTGACAGGCATGAAGGTTTATGAATACCAAACAGCTTTTCATCAAGGTGCTGAGTGTTCCCATGGCTTCGACATTTCATGGCTGTGCTGGATAATTTAGGATGGCCTCTGTGGGATATGTTGAAAATAAACAAAAGGAAAATTTTGTACTGCTATGTGAGTTGTGCTTTAAGCATGAAAATACTAAATAAAAAATAAATAGCAGTACTCAGAAGGAAGAAGTAAACATTCTGCAAGACAGTTTCTCAGGTAGCCGGGAGGAGCTCAGGGGTTCTATTGTCCAGGCTTGGGCGCCTACTTCTGGTTATTCTATGCATTCACACACACACACACACACACACACACACACACATACATGAACATACATATGTGCACATACACGCTTGTGCATGCATACACACGTGTGTGTTTATGTGTGTGTTCAATACCAAATTCCTAGAGATTAAGTTAGAATTAGCAACAATTGATTTATGGGCTCATGTGAGGGCTTTTCCAGATCATTGCAGAAGTTGGGGAGGCAGACTGGAGGACACAGACAGATGGTAGTTGAGGAGAAATCTGTTTTAATTTCTTCCATTTTTCTCAGCTTTTCTATCTTCACTAGTTTACGTCAGGTTTCCCTTTGAGAGCATATGTTTCATAGAATTAAATTATACTACAGTGCTATGCAGCTTTTGTTCGGGCCTTTTGCCCATGATGTCTTAGAATGGGCAGCTTCTTTGCCCTGTTTCTGACACTCTCTGTTGTTTAGAAGCTGTTGGTCACATGACTTATATTGGCATCAATGCTAATACCTCTCACGTCATAATTAAACCTGCTTGTTACCTGCTTGTTTCAGTTTGTGGGTTTTAAAATTCCTGTTTCTGTTCATCTGTTCCATTACTTCACACGACGTTCAGTGATGCACTATTTGACAGCAGAGGTTATTTCTTTGTTTGTTGCGGATGTTAGGGATGGAAACCAGACTTGCTTATGTTAGGCAAGTGCTACATGAGCTATCTTCCCTCAACTGTAAAGTTTTGAGCTGATCAAAGTCATATGAATATACATGAAAATTGATTAGAATGATTACATAGGTCTTGCAATACATTCAAAGGGCATAAACTTAACAGTTGAATATTGCAGGACCGTCTCTCATTTAATCCTCCCTAAAACATTTAGTAGTTATATTTGCAACCACAGCTCAGCTTTGACGTCTGCACACCTTATGTGCTGGAGCATCCATTTCTAACACTATTTGCAGCTCAGGATCCTCACTAGCTTAGTGTCACTGATTCCCCCACAGTGGTCGGTCGCCTGCTGGATTTTCAATGGGCCTCAGCTTCCCTGGGTGTCACAATGGAGCACAGGGGAGAAGGCACCATGGATAAAGACTATCTTGGAGTGTCCCGTGACCATCTCAGACTTTATTCTGATAACAAATCTGTCACCGAGTATCTTATCATTAGTCCACACATCCCTTTTCCTGACTGTGGGTAGCATCTTTTCTAGTCTGGATTTTCATGTCACCTTGGGACATTTCTTCAGGTGTTGTTTTTGTATTCCTGTGTTTGCCTGGGTCTGTTAATCTCTACTGTGGATACACACATGGACATGGATAGGGTATACATAGCATAGTGCTGGGAACATTTTATATATTCCCGAGTATGTATCTCATCACTGAGATGTAAGTAGTTCATATACACCTCATGTGTAAGTGGTTTACACATAACTTGAATACAGGTTGTTTATATACACTTTAGATATGTGAAGTATAGCACTTTCTTCTCAGTGAAACATTTTATCTCCCAGGGGAGCTCCTTAAGACAGAAAATAAACAACTCAGAATACCCTCAGGAAGTCCCTGAAACTGAGCAGATTCACTAGGCCCCTCCCTCCCAGTAAACAGTAAAGATTGTGGAGAGTCACTCTAAGACTAGACAAGTTGCAGAATGTGCAGTATGCTCCGGGTTCCCAGTTTTGTGGGCCCATGCTGGTGATGATGTGGGCCCATGCTGGTGATGATGTGGGCCCATGCTAGTGATGATGTGAGTCCATGCTGGTGATGATGTGAGTCCATGCTGGTGATGATGTGGGCCCATGCTGGTGATGATGTGGGCCCATGCTGGTGATCATGTGGGCCCATGCTGGTAATCATGTGGGCCCATGCTGGTGATCATGTGGGCCCATGCTGGTAATCATGTGGGCCCATACTGGTGATCATGTGGGCCCATGCTGGTGATCATGTGGGCCCATGTGAGCTTTGGTAATACAGCTGTCTTTGAGTCATTTTGGAGCCTTTAAGTAACCCCATGCCGAATTCCTCTAAGTAAACCCAATAAAACTCATTAGTTAACCAAGTTGAACTTTAATGATATCCACACTTTGGATCCCTTTCTGGAGCAAGTAAGCAGGCATATTGTACCCGAGGGAAAGACTATCACATGATATATAGACGCAAATGGCTTATACACACCTTAGACCTACATGGTTTAGATCCTCCATGGATGTAGGTTGCTTATGTATATCTTAGATGTGTAAGGCTTGTACCGACTATAGCTGTAGGTGGTTTACACACATCATGGTTGAACATGCTATATTTAAATGCCTCAGTTGTCTGAGGTTACAGACTCTATAAACTTTCATTACACCTGAGAGTATTTGTACATTGTTCCCTCAAATTGCTTTTCTGTTCTCCTTTTATTCCTTTGTTTCAGGGACACGAATGACCCAACTGAAAGGTCATACTTCAGCTCTACAGAGGGCTGACGATTTTATTATTTTATTCTCTCTTCTGTGTGTGTGTGTTTGTGCGTGTTGTGTTGTTGTTTTTCTTAGATAGTTTTATTTTTTACTGCTTCTTAAGACATAGCTTTTTATGCAAAGCCCAGTTTGGTGTGTTGACCCACAATGAATGTCCTATGTTCCCTGCCAAGTGACCCTCATCACAGCTTGATCTCAGTACCCCTTTGTATCTGAGAAGTACTTCCGCGTTAGCCAATGCTGCCTCTTCCTCATCCACTTGCTGTCACCAGCCCCACACTAATTATACTCAGCGTGTCTAAACTAGATTCCACATAAGACGTCACCAGCCCCACACTAGTTATACTCAGCGTGTCTAAACTAGATTCCACATAAGATAATGGACATACTCTACTCCAAATGGCCCTTTTCACCCAGTGGATCCTTTTTTCCATATTTAGCCATGGCACTGCATGAATCGGTACCTCATTCTTTTTTGGTTGCCAAGTCATGCTTCATTCATTGATACTGTGCCTAGCCATCTTTTCTTATGTTTGGCTTTCATCTTTGAACTATGAGGATTGGCCATACTGTTGACACTGGATATAAGCTTTTGTCTGTACATGCATGCCTTCCTCCAGGCTGTATATGTATGGTTCCAAAGCCCATGATCCTGTCCTGATCTCCATGCTTTCTCTGGTCCTTGTCATTTCTATCTTATTTTCTGCACATCTCTAAACATTAAAAAATATCAAAAAGGTATGCTAATGCTTTGATTAGCACTTTTACTTACACCAATTGTCCAATCAGATGAGTTTTACACAGGATATGGGTTCACATTCTACCTTCCACATAGGAATGGGACTTTACCAATCACACTGAATTTGTATCCATTTCAAAAGTGAGCTGGCTTGAGCATAAGTGTCTGATTACATTTTAATATTGAATTGGGTATTTGGGATATATTTCCTGACACATTACATACTCTCATCCTAGTACATGGGATACATTTCAATTTATTCATAAGTCATTAAATTTCCTCCAACAGCATACTTCAGTTTTCAGTGAGCAAACCTTCTCCTTCTTTAGTTAAATTTACTACCATCAGCTTATCATTTTTGGTGGGAGTATGAGTAGAGCTGTTCTTGATTGCATATCAATTTCCAGCATAAAGAGACTATTTTCATTAGTTGATTGATTACCAAACTTCGCACTTACATAAGCATTTTAGCAGACTTCTTAGGACTGTCTTCATACTAGACTATATTGTTTTTATACAGAAATAACATTTCTACTACTTTTATTTTTAAAACTATTTTCCTTATACTTAATTCTCTGTATGTATATGCATGTCATGGTGTGTGTGTGTGTATGAGTAGGACAGGGAAGATGTATCAGAGAACAAATCAGCCCTTACTTACTTCTTTGTTGTCTGGTTATGTCTAATTTCTTCTTCTCCAGTTGTCCTAGCAGGAGTATTTATTTAGCACAATGCTAAATAACCATGCTGAGACAGAAGCTGTTGTCTTCCTTCTGATCTTATGTCGGAACTCCTAGTCTAAAACATCTGTTGCCGGCAATAAGATTTTCAAAGATGGTCTTTATCGTGCAAAAGAAAACAGGTTGTGTTGCTAGTTCTTGGAGTATTTTCATCAGGAAAGAGTGTTGGACTTATGCTTTATTTCTTTACATCCTGTCTTTCATCCTTTTAGTTTTGATTTTATTTCCATTCTAATACTATAATACTAATACAGTATGTTTTATCAATGATATTTCAGGCATATAATCAATCTTCCTCATTCTTGTGATACCTTGCCATGACCATATTATAATTCTCTCCATGTCATTGCCAAGTTCTACTTACTTGAAGTCTATCGAGAGTGTCTATGTGCACAGCACATTGGTACGTGCGTCTTTTCTGTGATGTCGCCATCTTGTTTTGATATCAAGGCCATTCTGGTCATAGAGAAGTCCTTTCCATTTTTGCAGTGTGAAATATCAAAATTAGACTTCACAATACATGCAGGCAACACACCCATGCACATAAAATAGAAGTAAAAATTATTTTAAAGTGTATTAAAAAAATGAAATGTCCAAATATCCTTCTAGTCAAAAGACAAGTGTTGTCTCCCATTCAAGTACAAAGCAGACCCAGTTCTGCTTAGCTCCTGGGATCAGGTATCAGGCATATTCAGGGTGGTAATTTATACTTCTCTCATCTCTGTAATGGATTTGATTACAAGACCTAGCTATAGCAGACAGTCTACCAAGAACCAGCCCACTGTAGTCAACTCTTCCCCTAAGGCTACAGCTGCAATTTAGTCATTTCATATGTAAAATTCAGGCCTTACTTTTCTTAGAGTCATTAAGTCTTCTGCAGGGAAAGGCAGACTCACAGACAGGTTTACCTTGATGGCAGGCTTCATGCTAAGGAAGATAAACTCACAAAACCAGTCCTAAAGTAATTACAAACTCAAGCTACCATGATGTTGTTATTAACTAAAAATTTACCTTTACTGTCTGTTCTATTAAATTTAGTGCATCTGGTCTTACTTTGAGGTCTCTGATCCACTTGGACTTGAGTTTTGTTCAAGGTAATAGATATGAGTCTATTTGCATTCTTCTACATGCAGACATCCCATTGGAACTGCACCACCTACTGAAGATGCTTTGTTTTTTCCGCTGTATGCCCTTGCCTTCTTTGTCAAAAATCAAGTGTCTGTAGGTATATGGATATATTTCTTTATTTCGTTTCCCTAATTTCTTTTTCAGTCCAGTTTTTTGTTTGTATGAAGTAGGGTTACTGACTTTTTGAGTTAATTTTATATCCACCCACATTGGTAACGGTGCTGGTCAGCTGTAGGAGTTCTCTGGAAGAATTTTTGGGCTCGCTTATGTATCTTATTATACCATCTGTGAATATCTGTACTTTAACTCCTTACTTTCCAATTGTATACCCTTGATCTCATTTAGTTTTCTTACTGCACTAACTACAGTAGGAGTTCAGGTACTATATTGAAGTCATAGGGAGAGGGTACACAGCCTTGGCTTGTCCCTGATTTTACTGGTATTACTTTACTTTTGTTTTTGTTTTTGTTTTTTTGTTTGTTTGTTTGGTTGGTTGGTTGGTTGGTTTTTTGAGACAGGGTTTCTCTGTATATCCCTGGCTGTCCTAGAACTCATTCTGTAGACCAGGCTGGCCTCGAACTCAGAAATCCACCTGCCTCTGCCTCCCAAGTGCTGGGATTAAAGGCGTGCGCCACCACCGCCCGGCTCTCCAAGACTTTTTACATGAAAGTATGTTGGATTTTGAAAAGTCAACATCTAATGAGATGATCATTGAAAGGGTTCATTTCTATAGACATTCCATTACTGGGATATGGGGGCTGGAAACTTGCTGGGGAGGCCTGGAAACTGCTGCTGACCCATTGTCCTTGCCTCAGGCCAGATGCCCAGGCAGCTTCTAGGCCTGGGCTTGCCTGGAATTGTCCAGTTCTTGAAAGCAGAGATTTAGGCCTAGTCTTCTTAATTGCCAATTTGAATTGCCACAGAATCAGCAGAGCATCATTAAAAGAACAGAAAGTGGGGAACTGCCTTGAACTCATTGGAGCACACAGGAGACATCTTCCTGAACAGAATGCCAAGGGCTCAGGCTAAGATCAACAATTGATAAATGGGACCTCATGAAACTGAACAGCTTCTGTAAGGCAAGACATCATCAATAGAACAAAACAACAGGCTATAGATTGGGAAAGGGTTCTTCACCAACTCTACATCTGACAGAGGGCTAATATTCAAATTTTATAAAGAACTCAAGCAATTAGATATCAACAATCTAAATAACTCAATTTAAAAATGGGGTACAGAGCTAACCAGAGAATTCTCAACAGAGGAATCACAAATGGCCAAGAAGCACTTAAAGAAGTTTAATCTCCTTAGTCATCAGAGAAATCCAAATCAAAATGACCCTGAGATTCCATCTTACACCCATCAGAGTGGCTAAGATCAAAATCTCAAGTGATAGTACATGTTGATGAGAATGTGGAACAAGGGGAACACGCTTCCATTGCTAGTAAGAGTGCAAACTTGTACAACCACTTTGGAGGACTGGGAAAAGGTGGTGCACAGTGAATGGGATGTAAAATGAATAAATGAATGAATGAATAAATGAATAAATAAAGAAAGAAAAGAAAAATAATTTACTTTTACTATTCCTTTACTTAAAAGACCTTGCTTTTCAATGACTGTCCTCAGTAACCAAGCACCTATGTCTCATGATAAATGATTGGATGTTTCCAGATGAAAGAAAAAAATAGTTTACATAAGTTGCGAAGGCCTAGGAGTGTGATATAAAATGAGGAGTGAATACAAGTTGTAAAGGTCGGGCTGTGGTGGCTCACGCCTTTAATCCCAGCACTTGGGAGG